>NC_143013.1:144375176-144470176 GCF_055824585.1 Amblyomma mixtum | reverse complement strand
CGTGAAGACAACTGGTGGCATAGCATCACTTATTATCGACGATGGTGCTGAAAAAGATGATGATATTTCAGTTTATTTTGTAAATACGGATGAGAAGGCAGAGTTAAACATAGCGGCGCACTCAGCATCAGTCAAAACTGCGCCTGACTCATCTGTCAGGGTTATTTCTGGTGCATGATGCGGATTGATGACTTGCCAGAACTTTCTGGGGTTATTTGTGAGCATATTCGGCAAGTCCGGGTGGAAAAAGGTATGCTTGGCATTAGAAATGCCAAGAAATATATGATTTTTCAGCTTCGTGATATTTTACCCATGCGCTATGCGTCCCCTGAGACCTGGCTGAACGGTAAAGACGCTTCTTTTTGTTCTCCAAACGTTTCAGTGTTTTAGTAAACCATGGCTTTTGTGAATTAGAGCGAAAACTAATTTGGGGGATGAATCTATTGGTTAGACTTTCTAGTTTGTCTCTGAACAGTAACCAATTTTCTTGAATACTGCGGGAATGAAAACGTGACGAGAAGACTTGAAGGAACGCTTAAGTTCATTATTTATGGCGTTGTAATTCCCTTTGTTATAAAGACGAATGGTTTTATGGCATTTGCGGCGCCGGTTTGGCGTAAGGACAAGGTTAGCGTGGATAACTTTGTGATCGCTTATTTCAGGTAGGTATGTAACGGGCTGTACGCTGTACGGGTGATTGGTTAATAAGAGATCTAAAATATTGGCACAGTTCTGTGTTACGCGGGTAGGTTCAAGTATTACCTGAGTAAGATTGAGGTTGTTGCAAAATTTTAAGAATTCCCTTGTTTCTCCGTTGTTAGCTATAGGTGTGGGCTGGTTATGCCAGTCAATATTCGGAAAATTAAAATCGCCGAAGAGAAAGATTTGTGAATTACGATGCTTTGTGGACAGATCACTTAGTACGTTATTAAGCTGACGGGAAAAATCGTGACTACTGTGTGGCGGCCTGTAACAAACGCCGAGTAAAACTGTGTTAGGTGCTGCGTTTAAGATTAGCCACAACATTTCGAGGTCGGATGAATCTTGTATTAGGGAACATGATAAATCTTGGCTGACAGCAATGAGTACACCTCCTCCTCGTGAATCGTTACGGTCTTTCCGAAAAACCTGAAAGTTTGGTAGATCACTAAGTACTTCGTTATCTGTTATGTCACCGCTCAGCCAAGTCTCAGTTAGTATAAGTAGGTTGCTATTTGATGACGAAACAAGGCTGGAAATAAGTTCACGCTTAGGAATAAAACTACGGATGTTAGTGTATATAGCGGAGAGCGAGAGGCTAGATAAAGAAGCTTTCGTGGTACGGTTTCTAGACGGTTCATGATGAGGTGATTGCTAATCTGATTGTGAGGGACGAGTTACTATTTCCTTGACTGTTTTCGTGGTTTCGTCGAACACGTAGCGCCTGGGACCAATATGCAATGTCTTGAAATTCAAAGCAAATTTCGTTGTCTTTTCTTTTGCGAACGCGACTAGGTGCTTTCGTGCATTTCGGACTCTGAGGGAAAAGTCCTCGCCGACGCTGAAGTTAGTATCCTTAAATTTATGACCATTCAATAATATGGCATCTTTAATTTTAGATGAAGTAAACTTGACGATGATTGGACGAGTGTGGTTAGATTTGTAACGGCCAAGGCGATGGGCGCGTTCGATGTTCTCAGGGTCAATTGTTACGCTCAAGTTCTGAAGTCAATGGTTGATGACTATTTCCTCAGAGCCTGCAAAATTTTCGGATGCGTTAGTATCGGGTATGCCATAGAATATGAGGTTATTGCGACGCGAGCGGTTTTCTGCATCTTCTATTCGAGCCTCTAGAATGTCGATCTGTCGGGCCATCCCAGCACTCTCAGATTTCATTGCTTCAAAGTCAGTTTGAAGATCCAAAAGAGCTTGGAAATGGGCCTCCAGATCGGTCATTCGCTTAGTCAAGCTGGTTATGGCAACTTCAGTGCTATTTATCTGGGTTTTGAGGCCCTGTATTTCGGAAATGAGTGTTGTCTGACCGGCAGATAGATTTTTTAGTTCAGCGAGCACATCCTCGATAGTGTTAGGGCCTGGGTTAGATTCTACATCTCCTGCCAAGAGCAGCAAGGCACGCAAAACATCACTGCAGTCAGCAACAATGGAAACAAAGCACTGCGGGCTCGGCAGCTGCACTAAGAAATAATTGCTAGTTTGTTTTTGCAAACAGAGAATACTTGTCACCAACCTGCATGATGAACAGCAGAGGATTAGTGACTCGTGCGGGAGCACAGCCACCGAGCCCACAGAGCGGCGACGGAGGTTGCAGCACTTTTGTATCGGCGGGTGATGACACTGGCGATGAGGCTTTCAATTGATCATGAAGGAACAAAAAACCGGGAAGTGGCGCTGTCGGACAGGATGAAGCGGTGATGTCAGGCGGAAGCAGCAATATGATGCCGTTATCACAGCAGCTTGGTGCTGTAGTCGACACAGTAGGGGGGTAAAGGGCCAGCAGAGCAGCGAAGAGCGCGTTGGCAGCGATGGCGAACACCTGCATGATGAACAGCAGAGGATTAGTGACTCGTGCGGGAGCACAGCCACCGAGCCCACAGAGCGGCGACGGAGGTTGCAGCACTTTTGTATCGGCGGGTGATGACACTGACGATGAGGCTTTCAATTGATCATGAAGGAACAAAAACCGGGAAGTGGCGCTGTCGGACAGGCTGAAGCGGTGATGTCAGGCAGAAGCAGCAATATGATGCCGTTATCACAGCAGCTTGGTGCTGTAGTCGACACAGTAGGGGGGGGGGGGGGGGGGGGAAGGGCCAGCAGAGCAGCGAAGAGCGCGTTGGCAGCGATGGCGAACACCTGCATGATGAACAGCAGAGGATTAGTGACTCGTGCGGGAGCACAGCCACCGAGCCCACCTGTAAGGCGGAAGCAGCAATATGTAAAAAGATATTGTAAAATATTGTAAAAAGATTTATTCGTCGAAAACAAAGTGATATGCACTGGTTTCTGCGACTGAGTGGCAGTTCCACTGCTGCCGTCTACACTTTAACTACATATTGCGCGGTCGTCTCGTTGAACTGAAAACGCAACCAGAACATGGTAACAAATTTTTTACAATTCAATTCCTGTTTACGTTTTTGCCGCGCGATCCGATAATTAGCTGCGGAATGGTTAATTCTTCTTAGGATTGTACGACTTCTTTCTGCAAGGATAGCAATTATTACAAAATTATGCGTGCTAATTACTGCCAGAGGAGCTGCACGTGCTAAAAAAGTCACGATGAACTCTATCACTTCTGACCGCAAAAAGATATCACTTATTTCACCGAAAAAGAAAGTAGAATTTCAGCTGAGAAAAAACATTCTTCGAAAAACCCAAATGAGGTTCAGCAATAAACACCGAAAAAAGTATGAAAAATTTTCAGCAAATACAACTTGAAAGCCCAACCGCTACTTATCCAGTATTAAACGGCTTTCGGTCTAGCTTTGTTTTGAACCTTGTAGTCTTTTTTAATTAAACAGGAGAAGAAAAACATACCTGACAAAACCGCTAGGGACTTGCAATACACATGCGTATTGCTGGGCGAGCGAGATGCCCACTGGCGAGAACCATAGTCTTGTTCATAAACGTAGAGCACAAGAGAACGACGGATGAAAGAGGACAGCACAAGCGCTTCTTTCTATTATGAACACTTACCAAATTCTGAGATTTCTCACGTTGGTATAAATATGCCCTTCATTTCCACCAAGCCACTATGGACACTTTGGTGGACATTCAAAAACTGCAGTGGTGAAAGATTACCGCTTTCAATTAATCACTAGAATTTTTAAATGGTTAATGTGCAGTCTTCAACTTTTTCGAAGGATTTCGATCGCAAGTAATACTGTTCTTAAGCGCTGGACTTTACACTATTAGCCGAAAGTGAAACTGCAAAGTCAGGCTTGTCGCAAATGTTGAAGCTCATGCAGGTAAGTTGACACCGTTGTTAAATATTATTTACGGAGCTGGCTACGCAGCACAAAATATACTGCAGTTACGGTATGTATGTTTTATATGTTTCTACATCCGTAAGCAACGAAGAAGTTGATGTTCTGGATAGCGCACTTTCACAACAATCTGTGACTTCGCAAATTGAACAATAGTGTACAAACCTCACCAAAAGGTTAAGGAGGACACCAAGCATGCTACATTCTTACCTACAGCAGTTTTCGAGCTGGCGGCAGGGACGTATCACTTTTCAAACTCAGATATAATTTAACTAGTGCTTTTAACTAGAGCGCCATCACAACAGAGTTACGGGATTCGCGTGGCAGACACAAGCTGGCGATTGTACCTCTATTGTATCCACCTGTCAAGCAGCCAATGACTTATAGCTTTTGATGTATTCAACTCCTCGCGGTGGCTCAGTGATTACGCTTCTGCTCCTGAGCACAAGTACGCACGACTGATTTCTCGCCATGGCAGCCTCATTTTAATAGAGGCGAAATGCAAAAGATGGTCCTGTGCTGTGCGATGTCACTGTACGTTAAAGATCAAGTTGGTAGGGCTTAATCCTCAGCTCTCCTCTACAGTGCCTCTATCCGCCTAGCTTCCTGTACTCCCTCAAGAATTCCTTCGCTCAAGGCACAGCTGAGGTGTCCGTGCAGGGCGCAAACTTTATTTCCCCTCTGTATTCTTCATAAACAAGTTTATTTTCATTTTATAACCAAACATTCATGTTCAAAAATTCAGTCACATTTATCCTTAATAAGAAGACAGGAATTGGTGCACAAATTTTTGTATTAAACTGCACCGCAGTTCTTCGACACTGGTTGCGACATTGCGAAGAACTGTACCCGCATGCTCAAGACTGAGAACGTCAAGGTAAGCTTTTTGATAACCCTGTTACGCAGAATGAAACCGTTTCCAAACTTATGCCACTTAATTTCGGCTTATGGCGCTTCGATAGGAACATTCATATTTTTTCCAAAGGCTAATCTTAAAAATAACCAAGTGAATTTTTCCACAGGACATATCTTACAAGTTACCCCCTTTACATAGCAAGAAATCTGTCATCTTGGTACTCCCCGGAAAGCACATCCTGCAAAGTAACCAGCGCCTGAAAAATGGTAGTCATTGGAAGAGACCCAAGTGTATCCGAGCCGCTTAGGCTGACAAACGTTACTTGGAAAATCAATAACTTCAATGAATTTTTCCTGCAAACAGAAGAGACACTGAGGCTACACAGATAAAACAAAATATAATATGCTCCAAAATTCGTGTTTTAAGAAAACACTCCTTCTCGCGCTGTAGTGTTAAAAGTCAAAGCTTCCACTCCGAGCATTGCCTGCACCCTGGCTCCGTCGTGCAACGCTGCCCCACAGAATCAAGCAGTGGTTAGGTAGAAAGTGCGCTAGACAGTTGAGAAATACTAACACCAGACAACCCTGACAGGGAGGTGTATGCTGACTGCCTTAGCCACATGATAATGAAGGTAAAGCGAAGGCCGGTCCCTGCTGCTTGCTCCACTCTCAGTCACCCCTGACGGAGGGACAGAGTTTGTCTCGAAACTTCGGGCAGAAAATAAATTTTGGTTTTTGCAATATTTTCCGAATTTTATTGAAAACCCTACCAGATGGACTTGTGTCAAAGATCTCGTTCAAAGACAGCTGGCGTAAAATGTCTGCGGCTTGTCTCTGTTGTCCTTGTTTATTGCACTGTGTTGTAAAAATAGCCACATCAGCTCCTAGACTGACCGCTAGAGCGAGTGTTTGTTAGCGCGCCACAAAGATTTCGGTTTATTCATTCAGACTCACGCTATTACAGAATAGAAACAAATGGTGATTGTGCCATTTGTTTATGATGAATGAGCGAATCGCATGCTTGCCCCACGTCTTCTAAGCAACACTTGAAGTAAACGGTCGTGAAAACAGATCAGTTCTGCTGAATGTTTGTCTTTATTCATCAGTTTTTTTACCCTGAGCATTATAAGCTGAGTCCTATCACCCGAAGAAAGCCGTGGGTATCCTGCGACTGATGTTTAAACACTATATGTACTCAACTGCGCACGGTCTGTTTCCCAAATGTCCGTAGACATAGGCGGTCGAGGGGCTTCTGAAGGACGTTTTGGTGATGCTTCCGAGGACAATTTTGCTAATGCTTCCAAGAATACAACCCATTTCTCATACTTGCTTCAAAGAAAGAATGCTTCAATGCATACTTCACTGGACTAAAAGGAGATTCCATGGGTTAGACAGCGCTAAGGGCGCCGCTTAAAACCTTTAAAAACAAGTTGTCTCTCTCGCGGGCCATGCCTGTTATACTTTTTTTTTATTGCGACAGTGTGCCTGTTGTAAAAAAAAGAATCACCTGCAAATAGATACACATATTGGACTCTCGAAGGAAGTCCAGTAACATCCGGTGGTGCGGCCCAAAAATCCATTCTTCTACATCCGATGGTCGGCCTAGGGGAGTTCCGCACCAAGCAGGTGTTTCTGTAGGATGGCACGCAAGACGGGGCAGGTCCAAAACAAGCCCGCCTCGCAAAAAAAAGCGGGACAGGAGCGGCAGGATTCGCCCAAAGGCGCATGATACTGTGCCGTCCACGACCCCTTTACCGCTGGGGTGAGGGCGACATGAAGGCGTAACGTTCGAAGGAAGACGCAAGTTGCAGACGCGTACATTCATTCAGCGCCTGTAAGAGACAAGACGGCACAAAATTACACACACAGCTTGTGTCGTAGACTGCTGCACAGATAAGGACGACGGGCGCTCGCTCCACACGGTGACCCGAGGAAAGCGGCGAAGCGTTCAAGCAGCCTTTGGTATTCCTCGCAGAACAAGTGAAAGAGGCGAGAAGAAACTAAAAGAAGTAAGAGGTGATAATGATTTTTCGAGGAACCGTAAGACATGCGGTCCCCGACATACTTTTACAGAGCAGGAGCAGCCTCTTCCTCAAGCAATCAAGGCCCGCAACTCAGGAATGGCACCGCTGCACAACATGAGAGAACACGCTCTAAGCGGTTGCGAATTAGCCTTCCAGTGGATGCGCCAAACTCACATGGCCATATTCTGTAGAGAAAGCGTTCATTAGAATCGCTGCGGAAACCATTAGATGGCGTCGATATCTAGTGCAAGCTGGCTTAAAAAAGAAATATTGGTGCACCATTGGAGACAAACGGTTAGTTTAGTTGGGTTTGGTTCTACCAATCATATGCATTTAAAGCCATCGTGCGCAAAACAGAGGGTTAAATGTACATTGTTGCGTTAGCGACAGAAAGAATTTTTAAGACATAAGAGCTTGTATAGACGGTGTGCTCCTTGTAAAAACAGGCAAAAGCAAGGTATTTCAACAAAAAAATTTTCTCCTAGAAGCAGACTAGGCTGGGTTTGAATGTGTTCATCTTAACTTCGCTTTAAATCTTTTAATAGTTTCTTACGTTCATTGCATGGCAATAAGATAAGGGTTATTGACAGTTTTTCTACAAACGCTACACACGTAGGCTTTTCCTGTTTCATAACTTTGTGTGCTAGATGCGCGTGTCCAATATGAAAGCACATAAAACTACCCCGACGAAGTGTCCATGAAATCTGCGTGGCTTCTATTCTTCAATGACCCGTTTACCTAGGTGCCGTTAGTGGTTTATTTTACTATTACACGAAGCCTGCCGTTGATCTCAGCTTATTGTGTAATTTGCTGCAATCTCTGAAGGGCATTTTTACTTCGTTTCCATGTGTTGTGCTTGCGGAGCGCACAGGTCCACTCTCTCAATGCCCCGAATTCCGACGAGTACAGAAAACAACAAGCAGAAGTACGCCTCGATCTTTGCGCTGTTTTGAAATCGCGTCCATAGGCCATTTATCACATGTGATCGAGGGTTTTTGCAGGCTCAGATGTCACCAACTAATGGTTTAAGTTAGAAGTGCTGTGAGTATGCTTAAATAATCAGTGTAAATTATTTTTTCTTAACAGCTCACGTGCACGTGAGCTCAACAGTGCACGTTGGCGGCACTGCCGCGGAACTTCATGAAACTAGTGCAGCGAGTGCAGCCAAATCGGAGAAACCTACTGTTGGTGCCCTTCACTGAACACCGACTGGAGAAATCTGGAACAATTTTCTCTAAGCCGACAGACTGCCAAAGAAAAATTTCTCTGTGCGGTCTACACAAAAGAACTGGTTTAGCTCGTCAAACTTCCCTTTCCTCTGTTCGGCTCAGGTTCGCTAGAATGAACCACTCAAGGCATTCTCCCATGCTCTGCAAGGACCAAACTTACCCACAAATATTTGTTTCCCTATAAGAACTGAAGTGAGGAGTTGTCTGGCACCGTCGGTGGTTAAATGCTCTAGTGTGAATTCTTTTTTTGTGTGTTGTGTTGGGTTTAATGGCGCATAAGCGGCCAAGCCTATCATGCGCCAAGCTCAGGGTGTAGAAAATTGTATTATACAGGATGTTCTACAAAAGTGTAAATCAGCCAGCGGTGGTGTAAGGGGCCTAAAAAGTTATTTTGTGCAAGCTAGTAAAAATATAAGACAAAATTTTAGAAGTGACTTGTGGTAAAACCCTTAAAGACGGTCAGTTAACCTCGGCAACCATCCTTGGCTGCGCAAGGATGTCGAGGCTCCCAACATGTAGAATAAAGCCCTCAGCCATCTCAGGACGAAAGGGTGGCTGAGGTGTGGTTTGAAAAAATGTGATTGTAAAAAACTGACCATTATTTATTACATCTACAATTTCTTTAAAACAACTGCTATGTTTAAAACTGAAAAATTCTTTTTAAATTTATAGTTACTGCACATATTACTGCGCCTTTCTCTAGGTTGGGCAGTGTTTGTAAATAAATAATCTTGAGCAACGAACTGACCAAAGAGAGGTAGATTTATTGAGATGTCAATTCCGCAAAGCTGTTCAAATCTCTCGCCTGGCCAGCGGTTAAATTAAACCAATCCATATGCAGGCATGACAGAGTTTTGTTCCCTTGTTCCGCAGCCAATTTATGCGTGCATGAAACGCCTCCTGTGGTCCGTCTACGTAAGTACTTGCTCCATTTTCTCGTGTTTTGCGAGCTGAACAGCAACTATGAGCGCTAAATTCTCTGCGTGAAATATTTGTCTCAGATGTGCAGCGCTATTTCGCGCGCTTGCTCTGGAGAGCAAGAAATTTGTGGTGTCAACAAAAACTCAAACGTACGTTACATTAACTAAAAGACATTTCACCAGCTGAAGTTACTTCGTGTATGTCAACATACACGCCCTTTGAGGAAGTATATCCTGTGCCGATAACAATTTTAGTGCGAAAACACTAATAAACAAGGTCCCAACAAAGAACCGCATGTGAAACCTCAGAGCCACTCGGGTGAGTTTGAAGGAGCGCCACGCGAGCTGTAGCCAATGTGAGGGTGACTTTCAGGTTGACCTTGGCCCCACCTACAATAGCAACAGCCAATGCAGAAATAATTCCGGCGACTTAGCATTGCTAAGCACGCCATACTGTTCAAAAGCATAGTTTTTTTGCAGGTGCAAACAACCGCCATGTACCTGAAAGAGCGATTGAGGCGTGCACTGACCCAGGCTGCCAGTTATGCGCGTCTTAAAAATTTTCGTCGTCATTGCTGATTTACCCAATGTACGCCGGCAACCTATGCTTCAGTGCCTCGTTTCTGCAGTAATGTCGTCAACACCATCGCGTATTGCTCTAGTGCCTTGGTTCTGCCATCGCGTTGTCCAGGCCAACGCATGCAGCGCGCGTCCCTGTGCCACTAACGCCACATAGCTGAAAGCGCAAAAACTAGGTTGGTCGTATTATTAGTTGATGAAGAATACTGTGTGCAACTGCGCGACAGTGCGTTGCAGTTCAACACAAGGCATGTTCGGCTGCGGCCAAGTGCTCTCAGTGGCCAGCGAAGCTGATCTGTTCGCTCCGCCGCGGGTTCCAGTTAAAGTGGAGGATATTTACTTAATATTTTTAACCGCTCGTTTAACTTGGCACGAACCCACGAACGCCGCAAGATCTTGCTCGGAGCTTACCAACCGGAATACTGCTTTCGCACTAAAAAATAAATATCGTCGCGACTGTGTTTCGACACCGCGGCGGCGCGAACAAATTTCATTTCATTTCATTTATTTCGTCCTTAAAGGCCCGAGGGCATTACATAAGGAGGGGGTTACAAATTGTTTTGTGTGAACGCACTCATGATGAAAACATAGACAATAAAAGAAACACTGCAACTGCAAACACTAAAAATAAAGATAAAAAGTATCAAGTGGTTATATATAAAAAAAAACAAGAGAAGCCAAGAAAGCACAGAAAAATACAAGAAAAACTCAGGGAAAATACAGAAAAAAAGTAAAGGCCAACAAATGGTTCATGTGTTCTGAAAATGACTGGTGAGTTTCGCGCGAAATGATTTGCGATCGTTGCATGATACTATGTCGTTGGGCAGGGCATTCCAATGGTTTATTGCGTCAGGAAAAAAGGAACTGCTCATTGCTAAAGTACGACTCTTGATGCTGGCTATGGGGTGGCTGTGGCTGAGGCGACTGGAAGTTCGGATCGGTGGTTTCAGCAGGGGATGTTTTGATATCGGATGGTAGAAAAAGCTGTGTAGTAGGCAAAGGCGTGAGATGATGCGGCGTGATTCAAGTGTGGGGAGGGAGATAGAACGTTTAAGTGCAGTGATGCTACTTTCTTTTGAGTATTCAGAGGTGATAAAACGGGTCGCGCGGTTTTGGATGGCCTCAAGTTCGGTGCTAAGGTACGCTTGAGAGGGATGCCAGATGGATGATGCAAATTCAAGTTTGGGACGAACAAATGTTAGGTAAGCAAGCTTTTTTACTTCGGGAGATGCTGACTTGAGGTTACGTCGGAGATAACCCAAGACACGGGAGGCATCAGAACATATTCTTTGGACATGGTTCACCCAAGATAGTGAAGATGTCAGATGTAATCCAAGATACTTATATGACGTTGTTGAGGCAATCGGGACTGAGTTAATATTGTATGAATGATGAATAACTGCGCATTTGCGAGAGAATGACAACAGTTGGCATTTATCTAGGTTTAAAGGCATGAGCCATCGGTCGCACCATGTGGCTATTATGTCAATATCTTTTTGTAGTAGGTGACTATCGGTGGGATCACGAATGGGGCTGTAAATTACGCAGTCGTCCGCGAACAGTCTTAATTTGGCGTTTGTGTCTACTGAAAGATCGTTGATGTAAATGAGGAATAGCAGTGGTGATAATCCAGCGCCCTGGGGGACACCTGATGATACATCGGTAAGGGGTGAGCGGTAACCATTGCATGAAGTGAATTGCATGCGCCCGTTTAAGAAATGATCAGCTTCGCTGGCCACTGCACGAGTGCACTACGGTATCGACACAGCCGTTCACGCCTTGTGGTAAGCTACAACACACTATCACGCAAAGCATTGCAAATGTCGTCCTCATCAAGAGCCATCCGCGGCCTAAACAAAGCAGATCAGCTTAATCTCGATCAGAGCTTAACCTGAGTCTAATACGGTGTCCAGATGTGCCGACTAGTGCCGAAGACCCAGCAATGAGCAAGTAAGGCTAACCACATGTTTTTGCACATCTACTCGGCTCAACTACGTTAAAGCTCTGCCACATTTTTTTATGACGAAATCTCAGCAGTATGCTCCTTCCAGCTTCTAAGCAACAATAAAGCAGTGAACACATAACCATGCAGAAATAAGGATAGCTTTTCTTCGTAGCCACATTGCTGTGCTTGGGTAGATGTTAACGACTTTTCACGCACGGTGTCCCTCGCCCGGTCATAAATACAGGAATGTTGTTTAGAAAAAGCCTCTCATGATAAATGTGGGAAAATTGTGATTCTAGAAAAGCCATTCCAAACTCGGTAAGTACTGTGAGCCTGAACACAGTGACTAAATTAGGCATAATGACTGAACAAACTTCTACGGTTGTTCTCTGATTTGCAGAATGGGACTGAAGTGATTCCCCTCGAAGAAATGGTGTGCATAGAAAAAGCAGCGGTAAGTGCTTATCCTGAACAGTGTTCATAAAATTACAACCGTAAGCTGCAACTGAAATTGTTCTTTAAACAACGCAAGGTAGAAACTTCTACGGCAAAAATCTATGACACCTACGCTATACTGTATGGTGTAAGAGTTCCCAAGATATGATGGTCTGGGTCAAATCTTGAACGAAACACCATCACGTTCTTCAAGAATTAATGTATGGCTTAATAAACAACGCCCAATTTGATCACACGGCCTCACGGGCTCAATCTTGACCTCACGTTCTCCCCGAACCACTCAGATAACAGAGTTGTATGATAACCTTACTATTGGTCACGAAACATTATGACTCCAAAATATTCAGCCACCGTTTTAAACTTGAAACTTCCTTACGCGGCCACTACATAAAAAAGAAAACCTGTGTCGAAGATGAGTATCGAACCATGATAATTGGCATTTGAAGTGGAGACGCTACCACTCCGCCACGAAGGCTCAGGGTCTCAGCATGAATAAAGGCGCATCTAGTGAATGCATGGGTTTCATAAATAAAAGAAAATAAAGAAAAATAAAAAGAAAAGAAACAAATAAAAATAGAAAATATAGAAAAAAAACAGACCCCCACGAAAGGCCTTGCAGCATTTTAGAGAGCCAAAGTGTCCTCTCACCGCTGCAAATCTGAACGCAGGTTTTAATTTCTTTAGCTGAGTTGCTGCCCCCCATTTCATAATTTATTCTTTTTTATTCAAATATGTTTCCTCTCTCTACAAAATGTATTAAAGTTGATAGTAATTGCAAATCATTCCTGCTTTCTTACTTTTCCTTAGTGCTCTAGACGGTCTAAAGAAGTAGGGAAATTTAGCAAAAGAGTGCCCTCTCAATGCAGGGCATTATATGTGGCCGAATAACAGCTGCATATGTGCTGTTTTCTTTTTTTCTTTTTTCTGTTCTTGAGCGGTATGCAAGAATAAATAAATTTCTTCCGTTTTAACGTTTTTACCAAGCAGTATATGCCTCAAATTGTGCATTTATGCAAAACCAAGCGGGTATATCTACAGCGAAAATATCGAAAAAGGACTTTATATTTTAGTGATCTCATTTTCCTCCCCCAAAATAGGACTGCGGCTCCAAGGAACTTCGAAGTATTACAGTCGCGAAACTTCAGATATCATACCTGAAAAGGCTGTTTGGATGAACAAAGTGCCTTTGTGGAAGGGAATGATATCTGCAGCTCAGGACACGTCGGCACTGCCTGTAGTGGTACCCTTATTATTGAAAATAAAGGTCCTTGACTTGCGTGCCAGAGCCAGAACACACATTTTGTCCTCGTCTTCTTCCATGCACATGCACAGCACTTCGTCGTTGTCGTAGTCAACAGGCTAGAGTCGTCCCACTTAGCACTGAGCACCGTCCCCGTGCTAAGTACAGGCCCGGAAGGTGTGTGGTGCGGATTCAGACAAGCCTCAAAATGACTTCAGTCTTCGGGTGGGTGGACGATGTCGGAAAATCGAGGTGGGTAATTTCATAAGTTACATTATGAAGGAACACAGAGCAAAAAGAATAGTACAGAAGAGAACAGACACACAGGGGCGCGCTTACTAGCAACTGTGGGCATTTTATTGCGTGAGCGCATATCTACATGCGAAGAAGGCTTTCGCAGAAGCAGAAAAACATCACCAAAAGCGAAGGCATTAGGGTCATCATTTATGAATTAAAATACGCCCACTGATGGCGGGAGAGGGAGACTTAAGGTTTCCTGACACATGATGCCCCCTTCCGTGCGACAGAACAGGCTTCAAAGATTGTTCTTGTCCGTACATCGAAGTAATGCCCGAGAATGACGCACCGATCAAAATGGATTCATGGGGTTTACCGTCCCGAAGCGACTCAGGCTAGGAGCGACGCCGCAGTGAAGAGCTCCGGAAATTTCGACCACCTGGGTTTCTTTAACATGCACTGATATCGCACAGTACACGGGCCTTCTGAATTTCGTCTCCATCGAAATTCGACCGCCGCGGCCGGGATCGAACCTGCGTCTTTCGGGTCAGCAGCCAAGCGCCGTAATTACTTAGCCACCGCGGCGGCTCACCGATCAAGTGGTAAGCGCAGTCTAGTGGAGCGCCAGGTTGTTGTTGGGGCCGGCGGCATCTAGAGACGAAGCATTCTTTCTGCGGCAATTATTTATGCATCGCCCCGGTTTGTCAACATATTAGGCGCCGCACGAAAACAGCTGTTCATAAGCGTGCGAGACAGACGTTGATATTGTTGGCAATGTTGACAAGTCAGTTGCGACAGCGATCCAACGTTGCTGGAGCGGGACATCGGAAAACGTCCGAGGAGGCCTAGACCAACACGATAAATAGGTTCCAGAGGTACAGGGGCGTTGGAAAGATACACGAACAGAGTTGAGTCTAGGCGCTTCGCTGTTCGCTTTTATTGTCGTCACGGTTTTTCTTCGGCGGTATTAAAAAGACGCTACAGTCGTCTGTTAAGCATGCTAGGAGGTCTGTAACGTCTTTTTCTTACTACCGAGGTGAAAGCGCGATAAAAAAATTCAAACAGCAGAGCGCGTGGGCGCCGCTCTGTTCGCGTTTCTTTCCATCGCGATGTACATCGAAAGGCTGGAGAAGGCCAGCAGACATGGATCGCCTCTTCCTGCGCTTACATAGGTCGCAACTGGCAACTTAACGGAGAAAAGTGCGTTATAGCCAGGGCCAGAAGCGGCGTCGGACCCGCTTGTACGTGCGGGAGACACCAACGTTGCCGCGGACAGCAGGTCTTGAAGTTCAGCAAGGACAGATGAGCGGAGACGCTGGGGAGCAATCAGGAGTGGAGGTCCATCGGGTCGAAGGTTGCGGCGGTTTAGGCTGCCGCACCGAATAATATAGATATGGTGAACTAGATATCTAGTTAACTATAAGAAAGAGCTGGAGTGAAGAATCTGGGTTCGTACAGTTGAGGCGAGCAATGAGTGAACGCAAGGAGAAGTCCTGGCGCTGCTCGTCCGCGATGCTAAGCAGATCGGCGATAGCGAAGAGGCAGGGGCCGAGATTATTGTCTCTGCAATCAGGCGCCTATACAGGATGACGAGCGGCTCTAGGCGTGTTAGAGGGGGAGCCCAAACTTGCAGACAACAAACTTGCAGACAATGGTATAAGAACACTATTGTAGGTGCAACGCCAAAGCCGACCGGCCTATTGGGTCCTTCAGTGAAGAAAGCCAAAAAAGAGCGTGGTGATCAGTCACAACTGAGAACAGATGACCAAACATATAGCTTCGGAATTTTGCTACAGCCCAAAGAAAGGCTTGACACTTTCGCTCTCTAACTGAGCAATCGCAGTAGAAGGCAGGCGGCTGGCATATGCAATGGCAAGGCCTTGACTTTGGTACTGCTGAGCGAGCACAGAACCGAGCCAACTACCGCAGGCATCTGTACGAACTTTGGTCGGAGCCGAGGGGTTGAAATGTGACATAATAGGAGGAGGTCTGGAGCACCAGCGCAAAACAGACAAAGGACCAACGAAGGAGAAGATGACACTGGCGCTGTGTGTCCTCTCTTTCATTGGTCCTTTGTCTGTTTTGCGCTGGTCCTCAAGATGAGCAATTTCCAACTCGCCCAATACAGAGTGCTCTTAAATTAGGTGAGGAGAGGTGGGCAAGTGGATCAGCGAAGGAAAGGCCGCCTTGTGGGCAGGGTCCCAGGGGTGTCTTTCTTAAGCCTGTTTCACATGCCAGCGAAAATGCTAGCGAATCCTGTCGCTGCGGCGGAAAAACCTGTTTTGAGTCGTCGCTGCGACGAGCGGCGAGGTTTCAACAAGTTGGAAATTTTCGCTGCGACGCGCCGCTCAATCGCTCAGTCGCTTGCATGTGAACCGGCCTTTAAGGAGGTCGGTGAGGGGACGAGCGATGCCGGCAAAATTTTTGAGGAAACGGCGGAAATACGAGCACAGGCCGACAAAGGTGCGCACATTTGTAGACGATTGGGGAATAAGGGAGGCCTTGACGGCTTGAGCTATAGCATGGTGCGTGAGGAGAGTAGAACCGTCTAACAAATGTTCGAGAATGATCAGCTGGCAGCCACCGAATTGGCATTTGGACAAGTTCAGCTGGAATCCGACTCTACAAAATGCAAAGTATTCTAGTCAGGCTAAAAGAATAAAAATAATGCTTCCCAGCCCGCAACGCCTGAGTCACTACGGGCTGTTTACGGACGACAGACAGAATGATATGTAGTCTTTCGAGGTGCGTTGCAAATGTGGGCGAAATACCACAATATTTATTTATTTATTTTCAATACTGCAGGCCCCTTTACGGGGCCCTAGCAGGTGGGCATGCACAACAGTTACACTGAGGCAAGAACTACATCACACAACACAAGGAAATTTCACAGTGCGGCAAGAACACATGCCAAGATAAATGTGGTAGAACAGTAGTTCATTTGCCTACCTGAGGAAGAACTATGTACAACCGGCTCTAGACGAGGTTACCATATGAAGTGATAAAACAGGGCTAACAGTGAACAACATGCACGTAGAAACGAAAAGAAAAAATGAAAGAAAAAACCTTGGCGCTCAAGACAAGATATCTATATGATGGAAACAATTATTATACTGAAGGATAGAGGACAATCGAACCCAGGAAGTCAAACTATGACTACGAAAGGGGTGATGCACTGATTAACACGACAAGAAGGAACGCAAGTGAAACGGATTATGAATACTCAGAGGCCCATGTGTATCACTGAGAGCGTTACTCTGCAGCAATACTGGCCTCGAGCCTTGTAGCGAATGTTGTTAAGGTCAGCGCATGGGTAATCGAGGCATCCAGTTTGTTCCGTTCTCAGATGGCGACAGAAAAAAATGAATGTTTAAATGCATCTGTGTGATAGGAATAATTAGTTAGAGTGAGTGCATGTTTGTGTCGTGTCGGTCGAATCTGGGACGGGCAAATATATTTTGACACATTGATGTCATAATCGTTATGCAACAGTTGGTATAAAAATTTTAAACGCGCGTGCTTTGCTCTCATTGAGAGCGTCAGGAGTCCTGAAATAGCTGCAAGGTTCGATGGGGAGTCAGTACGCTTATATTTGTTATGGATGATATCGTCGCGGTACCACTGATATATGGGTCATTTAAAACCGCGAAGCAGAGTCCATCATTTGTTCGAAGGCAGATGGCGCGCTGCAGGGACCGAACGGAGTGACTTCACCTCCTATAAGCCGTCCGTTGTGACGTTGTGTCCGTCGTGTGAAGAACGCGCTCTTGTCGGGGTATTTTTCGTCAACAACAATTTGCCACTACCCGGTCCGAATATCGGTGGAAGAGAAGTATTTGGCTGCATGAAAGCAGTCCAAAGCGTCGTAGATTAGTGGAACGATATACATCCTTTTTAAGGCGAAAGCCTTTAATGCCTCATACTGCCGTGACCAAGACGTGTTAGCATATGTGTCCGCGTTTCGGATGCATGCCTTATATGGGCATGTGCCAATCAATAGCCAATCGATACTTAATCGGGTGCAATCAAAAGACATCGGAACATGATATAAAGTGATTTCACGACTACATCATTGTACTTGATAAATAAATGACTAATTGGTAATTAGTTGTAGTTAAGAAGTGGCATCTGGGACTGTTCACTGCGCCTGTACCTTAACTAACACTAATTAATCAGTGTACAAGTTAAGGTCCCGTTAGCTATCACTAACCATACATTAACTAGTATCACGAAATGTGCAAGTCATGCTTAACTATCATTAACCATCATTAATAGTTAGACGCTTCTAGACGTTTAATATGTCGAACCTTCTAGAGAGTTCCATCACTTGACAGGTGAGTGACAGGACATGATGGATGGCATTAAAATAACGGTAAAGACCAATTAGCCTAATAAACCTTTCTAGTCAAACCACATAAATAAATAAAACAGAGTAGGAAATTGGCCCAGTTGGGGAATCAAAACAGGGTCTCCGGAGTGCGAGACGAGCACGCTAACCACTCCGCCATGCCAGCTCGATGGTTTGGAATGAACAAAGGCGCGTCTAGCTAATACGGCGTCTTCGTTCACTCCCATCTTCCTCCCTTCTCTTACGACGATGTTCAGGTGTTCACCGAGATATGCGAGAGAGATACATTTCCTTTCCTCAAAAAACTAATTTACCGTCGAGCCAGGTGTAGAGCCGAATGGGCAATAGCATTCTGTGGACTCCCTGGCAGCGCTGCAAGACGCTGTCGCGTTCCACACTCAGAGGCGAAACTTAACATCTCAACCACTCCTCAGTGACACAAGCAGCAACAATGCGCTTAAGGCTTTCGCCTCACCGCACTTTAGGTCAACAAAGTGCCCTTCTGAATTTTGCGACGTCGTTTACTTGCCGGTAATCAACGCAAAAGCGCCAGCTACCGCGCTTTTCTTTAACCACGACAACAGGTTAAAGCCCAAGGGCTCGACGAAGGCTCTATGAAATCTTCGGCGAGAATATTGTTCATCGCCTACTGTATGAGGTCGCTTTCTATATTGAACACTACACAAACGTCTGTGCAGAGGAGCGGCGTCACTGATGTTTATGCGATGATGCAGTCCTGAGGTTCGAGCTAAAGGGCGATCATCAAAGTCAAAGATGTCGCGAAAACAGGAAACACGACATCTAAAGTCATCAGCTTGCACTGGCAAGGGGTAAGAAGCGATAATTTTTGCATATTCGTCAGATGATGGGACGTCAGACAAGTGTCAGTCAGACGAAGGAGGCACGCACCTTGTCACTGCTGATACGACACTTTCGGCAGCAGGGCACAGCGTATCGAGCGAGATAGCTTGCGGGAGTGGTGGTTGAAATATTTATTGCCAAGCAATGCAGAGGGGGCAAACCCTGCCTCCCCTTACGTGGCACGAGGCAACCCTTAAGGGGTTGCCCTTAAAGGGAAAAGGACAGTCCTTGGAGGGCTATCCGCTTCAAGGCGTCGGTAATTATCCGGCGCTGGCCAGCAGCAGCGGAGCTGGCCAGGAGAGTCTCCCAGTATGACTCCGCCGTGGTTGGGGATGGAGGGTGTGGGAAGGTGGTGCATGTGAGAAGGACATGAATAAAGTCTCCCGGTCTCCCGCAGAGCTTACAGGAGGAAAGGAACTGATCGGGGTAGCGAGCATGAAGAAGAATAGGGTAAGGAGCAGTACGGGTCTGGAGTCGGCGCCAGTGTGAGGCCTAGGTTAGGGTTAGAGAGGGAGCCGGTGGTGCGTAAACGTGCCGGGTATCTCGGTAGTGGGTAAGGATGTCTCTGAAGGTAAGCAGACGCTCCCGGGATGACGGAGGGGGTCCAACTCCAGCCCAAAAAGTGAGACCTCGGGCGAGGGAGTGGACCTCCTCGTTACCCGGGAGGCCTGCGTGTGCGGGGGTCCAGATAAGGGTTACAGGGCGGGTGGGGTGCCAGAAGCGTAGAAGCCGAGCCGCGGTGCGAGATATCAAGCCTTTAGCGAAATTGGACTGGGCGGATTTTGAGTCGGAGAGAATTTTGGTGGCAGAGGTGGAGATGGCTGAGCGTGTGATGCGAAGTTGAGGACGGCAAGGGACGCCTGGCTCGCAGAGATAGCAACAACTGTGTGCACAAGGACAGCACTCCGTGTAAGGGGCATATCGAGGGATGTAGTAATGATAATGACCATCAGGAACTAGTGGGACAAAAGCAAGGGACGTAAGTGTAGGCTTCGAGGTGAAGCGCACGAGGTGGACGGTAGAGAGTCTATGCACAACGGTATTCGGTCACTCCTGATGAATAGGCAGAGCGAGTTGAACGACAATTGTGGCCCAATCGATGAGGGCGGAATGTTCAGAGATAAAGTCAAGGCCAAGGATGAGGCCACGATGGTAGTGTTCGAGGATAGTAAAGAGAGCAGAAGTATGACGGCCGGCGATCGATCCCGCCATCAGCGACACGGACCACTCAGGAGGCAAGAGTGTGTATTTTCCTTAGGCGACGGCGACGACAAGCTTGATGCTTGTCTTCGCTGTCGGAGAATGTGAGCTCCTATGTCAATGAGAATGGTAACCGGGACCCCACACACGCCGACGCTGAGCATACTCCGTCGGGAATGGAGAGTTAAAGTCGGTTTAGTCACCGCAGCATTGCATTACCTCCAGACCATCAGTTTTGCGAACGGGAGCATGCATACGGGGCCGGAGACGACGGGCGGCGTTGGGGCGATGGGGCGATGGAGATCGACGACGCTAGGGTGTAGAGGACAAGCAGAGGAGGCGGGGAGCTTCAAAACTGGTGACCCAGAAACCTCGTGCAGCTATGCCCGACCACGAACTACAGACCACACCGATCTCGCCTTCCTTCACGGCCGCAGAGATAAATTGCTACCGAATTTCTGGCCGTAATTTTGTTATTACTGTGGTCGAGAAATCAGGATCGCTGCAATCTTTCCGACCGTGGCGGCGCCCACGGGCTCATGAATGAGCTTCAAAAACACTTAAGTTAAATAGAAAAACAAAAAACCGCAGTTGTATTATTTTAAGTATTTAAGGTGAACAAAATATTTTAAATGTTTACATTAATTTTATGCGATTTTGTTTATATTTTGTTTATAATGACGTCACTGCGAGGCAGCAGCATTGATCTCCACTAGGGGGCTGGTTGGCGCATCGAGCGCCCGAAAGTGAAGCCACCGGAAGTAAGCGGCCTTGCCCCGGAAGTCAGCTTTGGCAGTGCACGAAATCGGACCTCAGCACGGTTTTTCAGTTTTGGTTCCACTTAGCATTTCGTCTTTTCGCCGTTCTCGTCTTTTTCCAAGACAGTGCCTACCTGCTGCGCCGTCAACTGAGCGAGGAGACCGGCAAAGCCGTCGATAGAAACGTTTCAAAAGTAAGGGTCCATTGCATCGCAACGGGACGACACTAGCAGGCGACAGGTCGTCGCTACACAAAGGAAGTATGGAGCCTGGTCTGCTCAGCTCTGTGTCGTCCCGTTGCGCTAGCGTCGCCAACTCTGCTCTTTACTGTGATGCACGTTCCCGCGCTCAAGTCCAAGTTGTGCTGTCATTGGGGGATAAATTTAAGAGGCAGAATAGGTTTAAACGTTCCGCAGGCAGCCGAATTTGCAATGACCATTTTACCGAATTATGTTTAGACGTAGCCGGAGCGAGGGCGACGCTTCTATCTGGTGAGGAGCCGGCGGTTCTCGGGTGGTTCACATTAGCGCCTCCAAAAGCTATGGTACTGCTTTTTCGACGGAGTGTGTCATGTACTGTTTCGTACTGTAGCAAGTCATGCCTGAATGGGCGTTTATTCGTGTTGCTTGGTGCAGTTGACTTTTAACAGCGCTTCTCACGTGCGCTGCAGCATTCGTCTTTCTCGCAGTCGTTTCTCTCGGGCTTTGCAGCTGAAACGTAGCTGTGCTTTGGAGTTAGGTTAAAAGCACGCCTTGAAGGAAAATGACACCCTAAAGCGATAACCATCACCTGCCTTCGATGAGAAGAGTCATCGTCCGCCACCAAGTCGAAACTGAAACTGCAGCAGCTGTATAACGAGTGGCTCTTCGAGTGTAAGGATTTCTGCGCCGCCGTTAGCCTTTTGTTTCATACACGAAATTCGGTTTTAATATCATCGTCATTCCACTACTTCCCCTTTAGGCCCAGAAGACAAGAACCATACAAGAACACAGTATTTAATGCACGTACTCATTTGCCGCGGAAGGGTGAACCTGCAGCCTGTTCTCTTCGGTTCCTCTGAAAGTACAGGATTCTGCACACAATGCTAACATTTCTCGCGTTCAGCTTGCGTGTGTTCCTTTCATACAACAACAGACATTACACGAGAACGCAAAAAATTAGGTGCGGTACAACTACTTTTGAAGCTGGTTACATAGCGAAAGCTGTGGCGTATCGGGCAACTATACGCGTCTTGGCGTCTGTAACGTTGAGTGCGTACCGGACACTGGATAGGCAGCGCGCCCACCCTGCCACCCTGGCAGGTGGAAGTGAACGGCTGATCGCGAGATGCTCACCCAAAGAATGCTGCGGCCTACTGCTGCAGTGCCGTGTGTCTGCCACAACGTTAGCGCTAACGCATGCAGCTGACTTCTCTTTCTCTCTCACCATTCCACGTACCTCAAAGCGCTACTCAGGCGTCCACTGACCCAGGGCGGCAGTTATGCGCCTTAAACACTGTCAACGCCAATGAACATAATGACGCCGACAGCCTATGGCGTCAATGCCGAGTTTCTGCCACACAGTCATCAATGCCAACGCATGAAGCGCATATTTGTCACTATCGCCACGTAGCTTAAAGAGCGACTAAGGTGTCCACTGTCCCAAGGGACCAGTTATGCGCCTTTGCTTGCGAAGCTTCCGCTCTTCATCGTTTCGTAGCTTAAAGCCCGACTAAGGTGTCCACTGTCCCAGGGGGCCAGTCGACGAAGCCTGGCTTCTTTCAGTCTCTTCGACTCACTTTCCATATCTGCCAACGAATCGCACCGAGCCGTCCCTTCTATATATACGATGCAACGCCGGCTCCTCCTCTGTTGCTGCAACGCGGTTTCACTGGCTCCTCCTCTGACGTCATGCCAGATGGCACGGCGAGCGACGCTGCAGCGGTTGCTAGGCGACTGCTTAGCGGTGTGGCCACCGGCCACACCGTGAGCACAGAGAACCGGCGAGAACACGGCCAATGTAGCTCTCGCTACAAAACTGAGAACGAAAGGGCCAAAGACACGAATTTCTGCATTTGAAATAGGCAGCATACACCCGACTTCCGGGACAAGCCTTCCAACTTCCGGTGGCTTCGCTCATGCTTGTCACGGAAAGCGGCATCCAGCCACCTAGTGGAGTAGTAGTAGTAAAAACATTTATTTTATTTTTTTTTTCAAAAGGAAGAGTTAGGGAGTAGGGGGATGGGGATAGATAGATGTGGAGCTACAGTGGTCGGTCTTCCCTAGTCCAGGATACCGTTGGCCTCCGCCGCTGCCTTGGCCCTCGTCACCAGCATAAGCTGAGTGCTCGGGTCGGAGTCAGCCAGGAGGGCCTCCCACTGCTCTAGACTAGGGCTATTTACCTTTGGTAGTAAAGGGCTTTTTTCGCAGCCCCAGGTGGCGTGGTACGTTGTGGCGTAGCCCCCACACCACACGCACTCTTTCGCGTATCTGTTCGGCCACATTTTGTGATACATGGCTCTGCTTGGGTAGGTGTCTGTTTGTAGTCGTCTGAGCGTGGTGGCCTGCTCTCTGTCGAGGATATCCGCCGGAGCCGAGTACTTCTTGCGCGCTCCCAACAACGCCTTCATTGCCTCCCGTAAGATTCTGGCGTGCTGAAGGGTTCCACCGGCAAACCCGCCCTCCGGTTCGTGAACCCTCGGACAACGGTGTCTGCCATGAGATTTCCCTCAACCCCAGTGTCAGGGACCCAAATGATGGTGTGTTGAATGTTTGTGTTGTTTGATCCATGTCTGTGTTGTTTTTGTTCGACGAGGATACTCGCGGCTTTTCGGCCGATCCTTCCATCTCTGTACGCCCTTGCTGCAGCCTGAGAATCCGTGGCTATCCAGTAATTCAGTCCCTGCCGATTGGCTTCAGTCAGGGCTAGAGCTATGGCGATCTCTTCCGCTGCTTGTGTTGTCCTTGTGCGCACTGATGCACCAGTAACTATATTCCCATTGGCGTTCACTACTGCTACCGCCCTAGCGTTTTCCTTCGTTCTGTACTTGGACGCGTCAACATACAGAACCATCTGTTTCTTCTTTAGGAACCTGTCCAACTCCAATGATCTCGCCGCCCGTCTTCCTTCGTGGTTCTTCGGGTCCATGTTTCTGGGCACTGGTTTAACCAAGAAAGTGCTCCTAATTTGGCTGTCAATGTCTGTCTTGTCTTCGCCCTCGTCTTCTGCCGGGTATCCTAGCTTGATCAGTAGTGCGCGGCCAGCGGCTGTTCTTTTAAGTCTTTCCATTTGAAATCTGAGCATGGTTTCGCTGTGCTCCTCATAGGTGCCGTACACCCCCATGTTCATCAGCTTCTCTGTCGAGGCGCAGGTCATGACGCCTAAGGCTTGCTTATACGCCCTTCTGATGCATGTTTCCATTTTGTTCTTTTCCCCTTTGTTAGGTTGTAGGTACGGAAGCGCGTACGTCATCCTCGGTATGATGAGCGCAGAAGTGATCCGTAACGCATCTCGCTCCTTCACCCCTTTTCTCTTGTTCGTAATCCGGCTTAACATCCTGCATATCTGTTTCGTGGAGTGTTCCAAGAGCTGGATGGTATGGTCCCGTTTGCCTTTCTCCTGCAGCAAGATGCGAAGCTTATTTGTCCTTCTTACGGGTTGTCCATCTATCTCTAATTCTATCGTTCCCCTGTCCTCTTTATTTTTGTGAAGTCTAATAAATTCTGATTTTTCTGGGGAGCACTGCATCCCGCTAAATAAAGCAAATTGACCGATCTCATCCGCCGCTCTTTGCAGCATTTCTTGCTTGTTTCCCGTCGATCCTTTTGTCGTCCACACTGTGATGTCGTCCGCATAAACTGAATGTTCTAGTGCTCTGTCAGTGCAGCGGCAGGTGTTGTGTGCATTGCATTTTTTTGCCACCGGAGGCTTCCAAGTTAGCGCTGGCAACGAGCAGAGCGTCGGCATTTCACAGCCGGCTGTACGAAAGTGTGTCCGTCGGGTGGCAGAGGCCATCGTGAAAGTCGGTACGCAGAAGCGGTTGGTGCGCTTCCCCGTCAAACCAGAGAAGGCGGCGGCAAAGGAACCTTTTCTGCACCACGGTAGCATCCCGGGCGTCGTCGGCAGCGTGGACGGCACGCTGAGTGCCTTCAAGGCGCCGCGGGGTGATGCTGGAAACAGGGCAGCTTTCTGGCGCCGCAAGGGGTTCTACGCGCTGAACACCATGATCATGAGTAACTTCGCCTATTTGATGACATGTGCTCGGAAGTGATTGGAACCGACAACGCAGCTTCACAATTAAGTGACCTTGTGCTGTGTTTGTTTTCGCTTAGGTATGCGACGCCAACATGAGAATTCTAACGGTTGAACCACGCGGCCCCGCATCTTGCACCGACGCATTCATCTGGGGCTACTCGTGGCTTCGCCGGAAGGTGGAGCGAGGCCTCCTGGACGACGGGGAGTCTTCTGAGTAAGCAGTAAGTCCTGTCGATCATCGGGCGGTCTTGATAAATGTATTGGGGCTGCAGTACTGCGCAGTGGCTAGTATCTGGCTACAATAAGAGTGAGATGCACTAATTACATTAAAGGGACTGACCAAAACGTGTCACGAGATTATACTGGAAATGAAAGATTGTGCGTCATATTGTAAGAATTGTGCAATGCAACATCATGCAGACGACGATTTATAATTTTAATTTGACATTGCAAATCGCATAAAAAGCCATCTTGCGGTGAAACCCGCCGTTATCAGTGAAGCCCACCATGAGACCAGATCTCGTTAAAATATCGCTTATTTTTTTTAAGTGTGCAGTGAATTTTTCTTTCAGGAGTGTTCATGTTTTATTACAGTTTACCCTCTCTCCAGTGTGCCATTTAATGAAAAGCAACGCTCGATTTTCATCGTCGACCATGCACTTTTAGCTTTTATAACTAGATAGCTCCATATTGTTCTGAATTTCTTGGATGGATGGCAACCATGGTTTACTAATAGTTTCGCCCGCCGACGAGGCGTACATTGCTCTGTTGTAAGAGCGTGAGGTGTGGAAATCAAAATGGGAGACTTCTCTATATTAAAAATATCTTATTACTGTCTGGCGGGTGAGATTTATATTAGTTTTTGGTACAGCACTTTTGCCGATGTGCAATCGCCATCGCGCTCGCTGGCCATGGTTTTCATCCTTGGGATTAATAAAAAACAGGCGCATGCACTGATGTAAAAATTCTTGGTAAAAATTTTCTACAGCGTTTCCAACAAAACCATTGCGAAGTCCAGCACCTTAGACAGCAAACTTTCCGTTTTTATTTGTGAGAAAACAGCCCGCTTAAGACACGGACTGAGCAAGACAGGACGACACAGCGCTGACTTCAACTAGTTATTTTATTGCAGAGCTGTGTCGCCCTATCTTGCTCTGCCCGTGTCTTAAAGATGGGCTGCTTTTTTACAATTATGAGCTACCAATTAGCCCGTTCGACCACCCCTGAAACCTTTCCATTGTGCCGGAAAAATTGTATGCTTAAAACAGGGTTCGGTCCCTTTAAGAAAGGCCAGTTATGGTACAATACAATGACTGCGTAGTGTATTTCTGTTCTTTTATTGTTATCAGCGGAGCAGAAACACAAGGCACATAACATTGTTAATAAAAGCTAATAGAATCCTGCCTAAGAAACTAAGGCAAAATGCGTGTGTATGTTACTTAAGTGAAGTTATAGCACATCGTTTATTAAGCTCCGTCCTTACAGCAGCACACCTCAGTTGTGCATCGTCCGCATGCCCATGAATGTTTTGTTCAGCGAAGTCTGGCTGTGGGCTGCTTGGTATGGATCGTTCATTGTATAGCAGAGTATACTGTTCAGATCAGCAATGACAAAGGACATGCATAACTGCGTGTCATATTTTGGTTGTGTAGGAGACAGTGGATATCGACTGGAGCCGCGGCTACTTACACCAATGTCAGGACATCCCAGAGCAGACTGGGCAGAACAGCAGCACGACACGGCACACGCCGCGATGCAGCCTGTGGTTGAACGCTGCATCGGGATGCTCATGAGCCGTTTCCAGTGCCTGCGAAGATGCCGGACCCTTCCCTACCAGCCGGAGCAAGCAGCGCTCATCATTGCAGCGTGTGCCGCGCTGCACAACCTCTGTCTGGAGGAAGCCATGGCTGCAGACAATGCAGACGACAACAGTGCTGAAGACAACAACGGGCCACCTGTGCGTGCCGGGTACTTGTTGGGAACGAGATCCCGGATAACCTACCTGCGTTGCAGGGCCGCGCGAAACCGCATCGCTGGCCTCTTAGGGACAACCTGTCTGCAGAGGCAGGCACACCTGCGGATGGTGCAGCGACGGCTGCACCGGCAACTGCAGCGACACTGGCAGTGAGCTCCACACCACCTGGCGGCTGTGACTGCAACAACTCACCTTTCTTGTGTGGCGAGTTTTCGCAGCCACTTTTGTTACTGTTAGTGCCATCACCTTGTGTTAGTGTGAGCACCTGTATGACGTCGTCATGCCCTTGGCCTTAGGCAGCAACGTGTCGTGCCTTTTAGAGCGCAGCTCTTTGGCCCCCGTTTCTGCGTTTCGCCGTCGTCGCCGTCGCCGTTGTAACGAGCAGTGGACTGCTTAGTCGCGCTTTAAGCTGCGAAACCAATGGAGCGGGAGCTTGGAAAGCAGAGGGAAGTAAAATTGGTAAATTGGTTTTGGGGAAAGGAAATGGCGCAGTATTTGTCTCTCATATCTCGGCGGACAGCTGAACCGCGCCGTAAGGGAAGGGAGGAAGGTGTGAGTGAAAAAAAGAGAGAAAGAGGTGCCTAGTGGAGGTCTCCGGAATAATTTCGACCCCCGGGGAACTTTAACTTGCGCTGACATCGAACAGCACACGGGCGCCTTTTGCGTTTCGCCTACATCAAAACGTGGCCGCCACGGTCAGGTTCGAACAAGAGTACTCAGGCGCAGTAGACGACTGTCTTTACTACTAAGCCACCGCGGCGGGTGGCGGTAGTGCCAGATGTGCACTGCATGCGTTGGCATTGACAGCGTTGTGCCAGACACGCGGCCCTGAAGCCATAGGCGCCGAAGCCATAGTGCGCATAACTGTCTCCCTGGGTCAGTGGACGCCTGAATCACGCTTATAGGTACGTGGGGTGTTGAGAGAGAGATTTGAGCTGCAGGCATTGACAACGTTGTGCCAGAAACGCGGCGCTGAAGCCATAGGCCATCGGCGTTCATTGAGTTCATTGGCGTTGACAATTCAATCACCTCACCGACCACCTCTCCCAACGCTTCGAGCCACAAATTGAAGCGGCATTTACGCGCATGGTGCACACCTTAGAGATGAGCCTTGTACAGTACGACGCCCGCCTCCAAACAATAGAGCAGGCTCTTCTCTCGCTACACCTCAATCCACCGCATCAATCCCACCCACTTACCCCACAAAACTCCCCAACCAACCCACCTACCCTAACCCCACCAAAGCTCCAGTATGGCGGGGCTACCACCTAATTCCTTATCAATTCTGCAGTGTAACTGCCGCCGCTTCCGGGGCAAGCGCGCACCCCTCCAACTCCTCCTCCCCCCACTTCCCACGCCTCACATCCTTCTCCTTAAGGAAACACATAGCCCTGCCACCCTTCCTAGCTACACATCTGCTCACTCGGACGCCACGAATACACCCAGGGCGTCCACACTCATACATCGCTCCATTACACACCAAACCCATCACATCACCTCCTAGACGCCCTGCGTAATCAGAGTAATCATACAAAATACACACTCAATACCATCGATTTTTATCGTCAATGTATACCACCCACCATCTCACCCGATGGCTTCATTAGAAACGCTACTGCGAGATCTCCATCGTCTTGCAGGCAAGCATCCATTGATTATCGGAGAGGACTTCAACAGTCACCATACTGACTGGGGCTACCGCACCACCACTGGAAGAGGCCGGCGTCTCTCGTCCTTGGTACAAGAGCTGCGCCTCACAATACACAACAACTTTAACACCCCCCACGACGATTGGTAACAGTGTCAGCGCGGACACCAGCCCGGATTTGACACTTAGCCGCAACCTTGTTGGTATTACGTCGACCACAACACGTCACACATTAGGAAGCGATCATTGCATCCTCTCCGTTACAGTAACGCACAAGCAAAGAAAGGCCCGTCACCTAACACGCAAAATCACCAACTGTGATGCTGTCCGCTCCGCACAAGCGGCCCTCCCTGACGCTCCCATTACAGACATCGACCAGTGGGTGGCATCACTCATGAACGATGTCTCCAAACACACGCGAACCCTTGTCACAACATCAGATACGCCCACCCTTGACACTCACCTGGCCCACCTATGGGAGGCCCACCATAGCATCCTAGAGCGCTGGAAAGGGCAAAAGCTAGTATCTGTCCTCGCTTCGGCGAGCGCGGCTTCGGCCGCTTATCTGATTTTTTCAGCAGCGTCCGCTCCGGCGGACGCAGTTGTTGCTGCGACGCGCGTCTTTTCTTGCCTTTTTCTCTTTCCTCTGATCTCTTACCTCTCCTCTATCTGCACGTGGCAGCGGTGGTGGCTTGTCTAGAGCCAGTAGCAGGCCCGTGCAATTTCCTTTTCATCCTTCTCTCAGTCACAACAACAACAACAACAACGCTTCGGCGAAGAGTATCTGTTCTCGCTTCGGCGAGCGCGGCTTCGGCCGCTTATCTGTTTCTTGAGCAGCGTCCGCTCCGGCGGACGCATTTGTTGCTGCGACGCGCGTCTTTTCTTTCCTTTTTCTCTTTCTTCTGATCTTTTAACTCTCCTCTGTCTGCACGATGGCAGCGGTGGTGGCTCAGCTGGAGCCAGTAGCAGGCCCGTGCAATTTTCCTTTTCATCCTTCTCTCAGTCACAACAACACACAACAACACACAACAACAACAGGGCAAAAGCTCAATCGGACCTTAAAAGGCGGCTGGCCGCGCTGCAAACACAAATTACTGAGCACGCTGAGGAGCTCTGCAGATCAAACTGGGGTCAGATTTGCAATAGTTTGGCTGGCAATCTGTCCTCCAAACGTAGCTGGAAACTCCTCCGTCACTTAATTGACCCCACGCAATCCAAAACAGCCACATAACACCAAGTCACATGCCTTACACACAAGACCGACCTTTCTCCCGACGCACTCATCAATACTTAGAAACACACATGCAACTCCCGGTACCTCAAACCCTCTGTCCCCCTATACAGGGCACCCCGAATGACAACCTCGACGCAGAGATCACGGACGCAGAAGTCAGAGCGGCCCTCCTGAATCTCCGTTCTAACTCCACCCCAGTAGTTGACCGGATCTCTAATGCCATTCTCCGCAATTTGGACGATAATCAATCGCCCAGCTCACGGGGTACTTCAACAAATGCTGGCAAAAGTGCACTCTTCCCCAATCCTGGCGTCACGCCAAAATCGTATTCATACCAAAGCCCCACAAACCTTTTACACCCTCAAATCTCCGTCCCATTTCACTAACCTCATGCCTATAGGCAAGCTTTTCGAACACGTCGCACTCGCCCGACTCACCCAACACATGGCGGAGCAAGACCTCTACCCGCACAGCATGGTGGGCTTCCGTCCCCATCTGTCGGCACAGGACGCCATGCTCCAACTCACGCAGGACATTTTCTACCCCCTCATTCCGGGTCACACAAAAGCTGTCTTAGCCTTGGATCTCTCCAAGGCTTTTAATCGCCTGGACCATCAAGCGATCATGGCGACTCTCTCCCCCTTGAGCATAGGTGAACGTATGTACTTACACCTATATTCAAACATTCCTTACTAACCGCACGGCCGAAATTCACTTCAGTCCCCACATATCCCCCCATACACTCTTAGTGGGGTCTGAACCCCCCAGGGGTCCGTCCTCTCCTCTTTTCTCTTCAATGTAACTCTCATTCCTATTGCCCGCAATCTACAAACCATCCCTCACCTTCGGCATACATTCTATGCCGATGATATCACGCTATGGACCACCCATGGCAGTGATGAAGACATAGAGAATACCCTACAGTCGGCAGCTACCCTCACCCAAACACATGCGCGGAGTATCGGACTCTCCTGCTCTCCGGAGAAGTCGGAGCTCCTCATAATCCGCCCCGCAGCCCGAAACTGCCCCACAGCCCCCATCACCGCGACACTGGAAAACCGGCACATACCGGAGGTAAACACTATCCGGGTACTTGGCCTCCACATCCACGACAACGGGAAAAACACACTTACCATACGGAAACTCAAGCAGACAACTGTGTCGATAACCCACCTAATCCGCCGCGTTTCTGCCCACCACCGGGCATGAAGGAGCATGGCCTATGTCGTCTCATTCATGCCTTCGTCCTCAGCCGCTTAATCTTCACGCTCCCCTACCTGAAACTCCAGGCCGGGGAAATCTCCACCCTGGATGTCATGATCCGAACAGCATTTAAGAAAGCACTACACCTACCCCTAAATACCTCAACCGAAAAGCTCTTTCAACTAGGCTTGCACAATACGATAGGGGAGCTTATCGAGGCCCACCAACAGACACAATACATACGTCTCGCGAGAACCATCACCGCGCGACACATCCTACACACCCTCGGTATCCGCCTACCAGCCACGGATCCCATGCAGCTCCAGGTCCCCCGCCATATTCACCGCGAACTACTTATCAGCCCTCTCCCCAAAAACCTGCCCCCCACCTACCATGAACCCCAACGTAGAGCGCTCCACAAACACTATGGCACGGAACCGTTTATCGTTTGGGTGTATGCTGCATGCACAGGCGAGGACGCGGTTGTAGCCATCACAAACCCCTCCCTCCAACCGATGGCCACCCTTCACATATCCCCCGCTGCCACTTCCGAGGAGGCCGAAGAGGCCGCCATTGCCCTGGCCATCACACGCACGGAGGCTCGATATACAGGTATACTGTCAGATTCTAAAACTGCCATACTAAATTTTGCTCGCGGGAGAGTTCACGCCCTTGCATTTCGCATACTGGACTCCCTCGCCGCGCACCCGCCCCGCCATGTGGAGCTGATATGGGTCCCTGCCCACTCTGGGAATCCCGGAAACGAGGCCGCCAACGCTTTAGCCCGAGCTTCTCTCAACCGGGAACCGGCGGCCTCCGATCTGGGCTTCTGGCGGGAGCTCATGCACTCATTCAGTGAAATGACGCAGGCCTGCAAAGCCGAGCGTCGGCTCTACCCCTCACCCCATCCCTCCCTCGACAATTACCATTAGACACTTTGGAGGCGGCTCCAAACACGCACTTTAGCCTCCCCTTACATACGCTCGCGCTATCACCAAGTCTACACAAACCCCTCCTGTACCCTCTGCCAGCACCCCAAAGCCACTCTCGACCATATTCTTTTCCTCTGCTCGGCGGATACTCCCCCGCCTGGCCTGGAGCACATTACCACTTGGGAGGCTTGGGAGACCATACTGCGCTCCGAGGACCAGGCCAAGCAAGCCATCGCCGCATGCCGGGCTGCCAGCGTCATGAGCCTCCGGGGCAAGAACGTTTGGGTGCAGTGGGGCCGTGCGGTGGCCGAAGGACCTACGTGTCCAAAACTCCCTTGTTCCAAATAAAGTTTTCACCACCACCACAACGTTTTACACTACGGTCATATTAAGGAAACGAAGTGCGCATAACTGGATCACTGGGCATGTGTTAGCGCCGACAACGGTGAGCGAACTCTCGCGATTAACCATTGCCGCCAGCCTGGGTGGCAGGGTGGGTGGGGACTTTAATGTAGATATAAATAAAAGCGGGAATTTCTTACCACTTATGCAGCCGAACGCCCCGTTCCTCTCGCTCGTAACGCCTCCCACGGCTGTGACAACTTCGCGAAATACTTGCACGGACCTCGTATTTGAGAACCAGGCATTTGTGCAGCAAGTCGAGCATATATATATATATCTATTTCTCCGTCCACAAAGCTTCCTTCATGACAATCAAGAACTGTTAATGGAGTGTTTCTTGAAGAAGGAATATGTGTGAAAAATAACAAGTTGTCTGTAATTGTACATGCATGTCTTGCTCGCATTCTTAGCCTCAGTCTATCGAAAAGCTGAATCAGCTGATGAGCTGCTCTTAGGGAGTAACGTAATCGTCGGCAATTTTTTTTTATCTTGTTTCCTGTGCGTGCTTGGAAGCCTGCAATGGCAAACAAGAAAGTGCACACCCCTGCTGCCACTTCACTGACAGTATGTTCACCAATACGCTTCCCAGTTTGTCACCTAGTTTGCCAAACAAACGCTGCGCTTTCTCCTTCTCGAGTATAAATTAGTAGCAGAACGACTGATCTGCAAGTCAAACACGTCTTCGTACACCACCTTTCGCCGTTGCATGTGTGGACCTAGCCTTTAAGCCATACCGTTTTCTGGGGGTCACTACGTCTGTGATCATTGTGCTCGAACAAAAAGTGCAATGTTGGAAATGGAAAGTACTGGCAAAGCATTTGTTTTTGCGCCAATGTCTTCAGTGCACAACTTAGTTTTTTGACCGCAGTGTTCCTATGGCAAAACGCTGAAGGAAAACATACTGCATGCAGTAACATCGGCAGTGAATCATGTATGCCTTGATAAGTTCAACAGACATTGTGCTATGCAGAGAGAGATCGTACGAAACATAGTTTCTTGATCGCAAACTTACATGCTACTAACGGCAGTTCTGGCAATTGTTGCATACACAGAAGACCCAGTTTCTAAACATGTTACACACTTGGTTATGATTTTTTATGGCGCAAAGACATCTGTGGCTAAAGAGCCCCATGGTGCGAATTGCTTTGCATCTGGTCAAGGTGGGGCCAGATACCCATTTCCCAAGCATTTCACCCGAAAGAAGCAGAGCACCAGACCAGGCGAAAGCTTGTACCCATTGTATCACCGGTGGGTACTCGATGGCATTGATGATATGTTACACAGTTAGCAGGTACTGCACAGGGCTGCCCATAATGGACTTTACAACAATAGAAAAACATGTTACATGTACAAGATGCATGAATATCACCAGATGCCTACATAGCTATATCTGACTAAGTTTTGCTCAATGCGAAGTGCTGTAGCAGTTCCAAGCAGAATGTTGCACAGCTGAATTCATATTAAATATTGCAAGTTGCAGTGTTCATGATGAGTATGCATGACTAAAAAATCCTCACAGAAATGTAAACAGCACATATATACGAGGAAATTGGTGTGTGTGTGTGTGTGTGTGTGTGTGTGTGTGTGTGTGTGTGTGTGTGTGTGTGTGTGTGTGTGTGTGTGTGTGTGTGTGTGTGTGTGTGTGTGTGCGTGCGTGCGTGTGCGTGCGTGCTGCGTGCGTGTGTGTGCGTGCGCGTGCGTGCGTGCTGCGTGCGTGTGTGTGCGTGCGCGTGCGTGCGTGCGTGCGTGCGTGCGTGCATTTGTACACTGAAAACCTCGGAAGTCACTTTGGATGAACACTTGCAAGCCCGACTTTTGCTGGGGTCTGATGAGGATGTAGAGTCAAACCCACTTATAAGAATATTGGAGTCCATGGAAATACCAATGGGTAATTGGCTTGTGGCTACCACAAGCATTGCAACTACACCTGAACATTCAATGTTTGCGTGCACTTGCTTTTGCTTCAAAATGTTGCATATTTTCTCAAGGATTTGGTAGTTTTCTTCCTTATTTTACCTTCTTCCGCAAACGAGCAAACAGGAAGTGGACGTGGAAGAGCCCCAATGGTGAGACTAAAAATGAAATAGACTTCATACTGTGTGCACAACCTGGCATCATAGAGGATGTGGAGGTCCTCGGTAAGGTCCGTTGCAGCGACCACAGAATGGTAAGGTCTCGTGTTAGCTTAGATTTGAAGAGGGAACGGAGGAAACTGGTGAAGCGAAAGGCTATTAACGAGTTAGCATTAAGAGGGAAGGTAGAGGAATTCAGAATGTCGCTGCAAAACAGATTTTCCGCTTTAACTGAAGAAGACGACCGTAATGTTGAAACAATGAATGATAATCTTACAGCTATCGTTACAGAGTGCGCCGCAGAAGTAGGTGGTAGGATGGTTCGGCAGGATACCAGCAAGCTATCTCAGGAGACTAAAGATCTGATTAAGAAACGCCAAAGCATGAGGGCTTCTAACTCCACAGACAGGGTAGAACTAGCAGAGCTATCGAAGTTAATAAATAAGCGCAAGGTAGCCGACATAAGAAAGTTTAACATGGAGAAAATCGAGCATACTCTAAGGAACGGAGGTAGCCTAAAATCAGTGAGGAGAAAACTGGGCATAGGTAAAAACCAGACGTATGCGCTAAAAGACAAACAGGGCAATGTCATCAGCAATATGGATAAGATAGTTGAATTAGCCGAAGAATTTTACACAAATGTATACAGGAGCGAATGTAATCATCAAGTTACTGAGAGAGGCAGTCGAGCACAGCAATGGGACATCCTGCCAGTAACGAAGGAGGAAGTAAAGAAAGCCTTAGGAGCAATGCAAAGAGGGAAAGCAGCTGGTGAGGATGAGGTAACAGCAGATTTGTTGAAGGACGGAGGAGAGATTGTGCTACAAAAACTAGCTACCCTGTATACGCAATGCCTTGTGACCTCGAGAGTACCAGAAGCTTAGAAGAACGCTAACATTATCTTAATTCATAAGAAAGGAGACGTCAAGGACTTGAAGAATTACAGACCAATCAGCTTATTGTCCGTTGCCTACAAGGTATTTACTAAGGTAATCGCTAATAGAGTCAGGACAACCTTGGACTTTAGTCAACCAAATGATCAGGCAGGCTTTCGTAAAGGATACTCGACAATAGACCACATTCACACTATCAATCAGGTGATAGAGAAATGCGCAGAATATAACCAACCCCTATATATAGCCTTCATTGATTACGAGAAAGCATTTGACTCAGTGGAAACCTCAGCTGTCATGCAGGCATTGCGGAATCAGGGTGTGGAAGAGTGTTATGTGAAAATATTGGAAGATATTTATAACGATTGCACAGCTACTATAGTTCTCCATAAAGTCAGCAATAAAATTCCAATACGGAAAGGTGTCAGGCAGGGAGACACGATCTCGCCAATGCTCTTCACTGCCTGCTTACAGGAGGTATTCCGGGGACTGGAATGGGAAGAGTTGGGGATAAGAGTTAATGGAGAATACCTGAGTAATTTGCGATTCGCTGATGACATTGCCTTGCTAAGTCACTCAGGACATGAACTGCAAAGCATGATTAATGAATTAGACAGGCAGAGCAGAACGGTGGGGCTAAGAATTAACATGCAGAAAACCAAAGTAATGTTCAACAGCCTAGCAAGGGAACAGCAGTTCGCAATTGGTAGCGAGGTGCTGGAAGTAGTAAGAGAATATGTCTACTTAGGGCAGGTAGTGACCGCAGATCCGGATCATGAGAGGGAAATAACTAGAAGAATAAGAATGGGGTGGAGCGCATATGGCAGGTTCTCTCAGATCATGAATGGTAGCTTACCAATATCCCTGAAGAGAAAAGTATACAACAGCTGTATCCTACCGGTACTCACCTATGGGGCAGAAACGTGGAGGCTAACAAAGAGGGTTCAGCTTAAGTTAAGAACAACGCAGCGAGCTATGGAAAGGAAAATGATAGGTGTAACGTTAAAAGATCGGAAGAGGGCGGAGTGGGTGAGGGAACAAACGCGGGTTAATGATATCTTAGTTGAAAGCAAGAAGAAGAAATGGGCTTGGGCAGGGCATGTAATGCGAAGGCAAGATAACCGCTGGTCCTTAAGGGTAACGGAGTGGATTCCAAGAGAAAGCAAACGTAGCAGGGGACGGCAGAAAGTTAGGTGGGCGGATGAGATTAAGAAGTTTGCGGGGATACAGTGGCGGCAACTGACAAAGGACAGGGTTAATTGGAGAGACATGGGAGAGGCCTTTGCCCCGCAGTGGGTGTAGTCAGGCTGATGATGATGATGATGATGAATTGGCTTGTGCCGAAAAAAAAGAAAAGGTGAAAAACGTTAGAGCATTTATTCATAGGAGAGACTTGAAGCGATTGGATTGTTCTAATCCCTGTAAAAGCTCGTTAATTCGAAGTTTAGGGGACTAGAGAAATGTTCAAATTATCGGATGATACTGAAAAATGAAAAACTAACAAGAAACGATTGCATCACGGTGTATTTGTTGGTGAAAGATTGGACATTGGCTGCTTGCTTTTTAGATGAGAACGGCGCGACGTTGATTTTTTTTTCACATTTTCATAAATACTTTATTGCATGCACACTGTCGGCAGCGTGAAAGTAGAATCGCTCAAAAGTGGTAAGGACCTCCCTGACAATCTTCACGGTGCGACGCGGTAGCGCTGGAGCTCCACCGCTACTGCGTGCATAAACAGCGAAGGGCACGTGAAGAGCTTACCCGCCGCGGTGGCTCAGAGGTTAGGGCGCTGGGCTTCTGAACCGGAGTACCCGGGTTCGAACCCGACCACGGTGGCCGAAGAGCCGGAGAAAACCACGCGGTCGAATGCGATCGCGCCAATAGGCGCCCGAAACCGTGCGCAGCAGGGCTCGGTTAGCTCGCTGCTACAGGCTTGCGCGAAACCAAGAAAAGCGAAACCGAAACTATGCCGTCTCTGATTTCGAGACGGGGCGTACGTATGTACTCGCCACGGTGGCTCAGTGGTTAAGGATCGTCTACCGAGCCGTAGTACCCGGGATCGCCCTGACCGCGGCGGCCGGGTTTCGATGCAGGCGGAACGCAAAAGGCGCCCGTCGGCTGGGCGATGTCATTGCACGTTAAAGGGGCACCGCGATGCATGCTTTCGTCAGTACCAATTAATATTATTCAGTAGATAAGAGATCGGAAGCGGGCGGAGTGGATGAGGGAACAAACGCGCGTTCATGATATCCTAGTCGAAATCAAGAGGAAGAAGTGGGCTTGGGCAGGGCATGTAATGCGATAACCGCTGTAATGCAATATTAACCGCTGGTCCTTAAGGGCAACGGAGTGGATTCCAAGAGAAAGCAAAGGTAGCAGGGGACGGCAGAAAGTTTGGAGGGCGGATGAGATTAAGAAGTTTGCGGGGACCATTGGGACAGGGTTATTTGAAGAGACAAGGGAGAGAGAGGCCTTTGCCCTGCAGTGGGCGTAGTCAGGCTGATGATGAGATTCAGCATGCGTTCCAGAGAAAAGAAAAGAAAGAGAAAAGAATTATTCAAATCAAGCGTGTGTGTGTGTGTGTGTGTGTGTGTGTGTGTGTGTGTGCGCGTGCGCGCGCGCGCGTATCTGTGTGCACAAAAAATTATTTACAGAGCATCTAGGTAGGCGCTACGTGGCACGAACTTGATGGAAAACATTACAGAACTAAAAGGCCGGCAAGGATATACAGCGCATCAGGAGAGGAAAACAATCCGGTAAAAAGTCCAGTTCTTCGTAAATGTCCGCTACCTGCAACGACATTCGGCTAAAATGGATTCTGAAATGAATTCTGAATGAAAGCCCTGTAGGCTGGGCAGGGGTGACTATACAACAAAGGAAGCTCCCCCGATGTTTCTTAGGATCGGTAGGCTGCCAGCGCCCCCCCCCCCCCCCCCCTCTTTCTTAACCTCAACCTCATCTCGCCTTCCGTCTCCTGTCCGGCATTCACAGGTGGTTTTGCCTTCACATTTTTGGGTAAGATGTGTCGACTGGCTTTCTTGTTCACTCCTTTTTTCGTGTGGTTCCAACCGGTATGTACGGCGTTCGCCGCCACGAAAGTTGAAGTGGAAGAGAAAGTGTCACCCTTAGCGTTATTCTTATTAGTTGTCGTTCGCTTTTGCTGCTTCTTTCCATATTTTGTGGCATGCGGAAAGCTCTAAGTGCTCACAGACATAACATTTGGATCTAAATCTTGAGTATAAAGAAAAAATATTTAAACTGGGAGCCCAACCAATCAGAATGGCAGCGCCCATTCTAGATGCCACATCATTCCCGATGCCGAAAATGGCCGCTGCGTTGTGACACCATCGGCTCGAAACGATCATTTCTTGAGAAAATTAAAATACTAAATAATGCTATTTCGGCGATCGCTTGGGCTAGGCGTCATAAAATCCATGGTGACAACAGAGCGCAAAAGACGAGGAACCAGAATACGAAAGACACAGGACAAGCGCTTGTCCTCAGTCTTTCTTATTCTGGTTCCTCGTCTTTTGCGCTGTGTTGTCGCCATGAATCTTTACCAACTAGGCCAGTTGAACGTCTTGCTAAGTCATAACATCCCTTACTCTGCATGGAAAGAATAAACGCCTCATGCTTTTTCTATGTCGCAGGACCCCTGGTGGTCGAAATTATTCCGGAGACCTCAACTACGGCACTTTTTTTTTCTTTCTTATTTCACTCCACCTTCCTTCCTTCCATTACGGCGCGGTTCAGGTGTCCGCAGAGATATGTGAGGCAGATACTGCGCCATTTCCTTTCCTCAAAAATTGGCTGTAGCTTAACTGAGTTGTGCCTGAATGTGCGTAGCAAGAGGTGTGGTAAATCTTATTGCTTAGCTTGATTATCTCTAGGGTTACATCTTTATCGTTTAGCTTGGTACGTCTCAATGTTTAGGTTTTGTTGTTTCGTATCGTTAAGTTATACATTGGTTGCACGTGTCGTCACTTCCGCCTCCATCAAACGCTTGCGGCCATGCTGCCGAACCATTCGGCCGTCCCCGCCCGTCTGCCCTGCGATGCCGGACCACTCCTTGGACACTTTGGATTATTTTCTTATCCTTAGAGTGCGATGCCTACTCCAGAGACGAATGAACCATTCAGTGCAGGCTACTGGTCTGAATTTATTCGATCGGCGCGTGTACGCTACGCAGACAAAGTGAAAATTTGCGACGATACAGATCCGTACACGCTGCGACCGGGAGTCGACGCGACGATGGGCGTTGATGTGTTCCTCGAAGTGGCCCACGGGGGATATCGTGTACTCCTTCCAGCTTTGTGAAGTTGGAAGAAATGAAAGCCCTCGAATCAATGGGGCCACACAATGATTTCTACAGCTGGTGGGTGTGAAGCCTGTCTGCGATGCGCAAGCAACGAGACGAAAAGCTCGGCCTCGGCACGCCGCTTTCTCTGCAGTCATTGCTCGCTGCGGTCGTGGCGATCCGAAAAGGCTTGCCTAGTGCTGTAGCTAGGATGCAGCGACACGGTACCCAGTCTGGGTTTGTGTTTTCAGACAAATTGGATGGCGTTAATCAAAACAGCAACATTCAAGAGTGTAGCCATTGCTTCCCACGTTTTCGTTGATTTCTGCACAAATGGTACAAGGCGTGGTGTTGACAGCGGGCGACACAAAACGGCGAGCAGAACGGCGGGCAGCGCAGAAGACGGCCAGTCCAACCCAAGCGATCTCGTGCAGAGCGGCGGCACTTCGTCTTTCAGCGACGCTTCGTCGTCGTCGGCGCTCCGGCAGCGATCGGCCTAGGCGGCGTCAGGCGCGACCGTCGTGGTTCGCTACATCGTAAACATTAAGTTGACGACACAAGCCTCTTACCTGTCACAAAGTGCACTCCGCACACAATTAAATTTGGGTTGTCGGGGTCCCAATCATCGCGCTTAATGCGAGCCAGCCACAGCTCGCGCAGATTCGTACTGTGTCATGGAGCGCTCGCACTTGCATGCCTACGATTATTTTACGAATGTAGATGAAGTTCGTGTTAAACGGCTTCTTTCGCCTGGAGCTGCCGCTACGGTCGTAGCAGCCAAGGGTGGCACACAAAGCCATACCGAATCTACGGATGGACGAGAACCGACACGTTGCGAGCTAACATAGGCAGCGGAAAGCTAGAGGCGGTCTGGCAGTGGTTCGGCAGCATGGCCGACTCGCTACCGACGGCCACCGGATGTGACGTCGGTGCAAGCTATGTATAGTTGCATTAAAGACTAGACATTTTGTTGAAGTATAACACATTTGTTTTCCAAGTCTTCATCTTGTTGTTTCTCAACTGCCCCAAAGACGGCCCGATGGTCGGTGAAGTAGCAAGCAGCTGTCGCAATGGCTGACACAGTACTTTGAGGCCAAGGTTTGATATTGTTTTTGTTTGTTTTTTTCTTGGTTGTTCTTGTTTCTTCTTCCTCGTTCTTCCTCCGTCTCCTCGGCTCGCTGCCTCCTCTTGGTTTCCGACGACGAAGCCTGCAGCTAGCTTCTTTCTGTCTCTCCGACTCTCCATATCTGCCGACGAATCCCACCGAGCCGCCCCTTCTATATATACGATGCAACGCCGGCACCTCCTCTGTTGCAACGCGGTTTCACCGGCTACTCCTCTGACATCATGCCAGATGGCGCGGCGAACGGCGCTGCCAGCTGCGGCGGTTGCTAGGCAACGGCTCAGCTAGCGGTGTGGCCACCGGCCACAGCGAAACGGCGAGTTTACGGCCAATGTACAAAAACCAATTTACCGTGCGTTTGTCCGCCGCGATGGCTCAGTGGTAAGGAGCCGGAGTACCAGGTTTCGAACCCGGCCGCGGCGCCGCATTTCGATGGGGGCGAAACGAAAAGGCACCCGTGTACTGTGCGATGTCAGTGCACGTTAAAGATCCTCAGGCCGTCAGAGTTATTCTGGAGCCCTCCACTACGGCACCTCTTTTTTCTCTCACTCCCTTCTTTATCCCTTCCCTTACGGAGCGGTCTTCCCTCAAAACCATTTTTTTCGTGCGTTTGTCGTCATATGCCTGGCGTTATACGCACGGCTCAGTGCACGGATGACCCTGCAGCATAGAATTCAGGTTTGAACAGGGCTATTTCGTCGATCGGTTTCCGCGCCAGTGGTCTCATGACGAGGACCGCATTACAGAAAGCCAGACTAGGAACCATCGCCCATTTAGAGATACCTTTTATTACATCGTATACCTCTGTAATTCCACAATTCCCTATTTTTCATGACAGCTCTGCATTCCTATTAGCTTTAGTCAGTACATATTTTTCATGCTCTGTCAGATTCTCAGCACTTTTATTTATCCACAGTTCAAGATACTTGTACTTATCCACTGCCTATAGCGTGATCTCCTGACCGAGCTCGAGGTTGTATGAAGGCTCCGTGTCTCAACGCTTCTGTTGATTACACTCTAGTTTTTGGGTGCACTGTAGAAAACTGGAGTAAACTTTTCATCAAAGGGTTCGTCGGTGGGCACTGCGCATTTGAACTAAGGTCGCTGTACGCCGTATAATTGTATGGTACTCCAATACCGACGTGAAGAGGCGTTTTCATGGTCTTGCTAGAAATACCAATTGCTCATGCCCGCTTTGACTGTCGCTAGAATTCAGAATTTTTCCCAGTGGCCTGCGGCCGCGACCTCGTCACTGTTCAACTGTTGTTCATAAAGAGAATGGAAGGGAATTTTGCTGGGCTAGTTGGTGTGACATTACCCAAGCAACCACAGATATCCGTCGGACGTACGACCTAGATCCGAACGTCCTTTGCCGAGATCGGACGTCCATCGGACGTACGAACACAATCCGATTTCGGATATCCGTATTTGTACATCCGCTCGACGTACGGGCAGTGTCCACTTTTGTATATCCGCATGAGAGACGAGGTGTACGTCCGAAGGATGTAAGGCCGAGTATTTTCCCTGGCCATGAGTATGGACGTTTTTTATTTCACAGAAAATTCGCGTCTTTCGTGCATGTGCACTGTTTTATTTGCATCAGTTGGAGGGTTTGACGCGAAGATGTTTGTAAATTGGTGCGATTCCGCTCCTACCTGCAGTGCAAGAGCCGCACACGACCTAATTTTATCTAAGAGTAGAAGCAGCTGTTGCAGAATTTTGCAAATACTAAATGACTAGCTTTATATTTATAAAACTTCTGCAAATTAGTGGAGCTGTGCGACATGTCCACCGTTTTGCTATAAACTTGCCATTGAAACCATTCGTAAGAATCAAAACACCCGTGCATTCTGCTATCACCATCATCATAGATGTCAGTTCGCGGTCAGTCCAATCCAATCCATCAGTACGGCTCCGTAGCGCTGTTGTCGATTTGTCGCGTAGTGTTGTCGCGCAGGGCTTTATAGCTCTGTTATTGTAATGTGTGGCTTTGTTCGGTCTGTGGACGAAAGTAGTATGTAACTTAAGCAATCCGAAAGATACGGGAAGCGCCTGAAGCTCTTCTGGAACACCAGAATCCCGTACTGCGTCGACCAAGACCTACTGAACTACAGACCTGCACATTTGGCACTGCTCCAGCGCGCATGTTCTAGTTCATGCCTTTTGCCGCTAGGAAAAAGCACCTACGGGAAGCGTGGCGCTGCATTATACCTGTTGAACAAGATGGCCTCCTCCATCATTTTATTTCAAATAAGGCAGTTTCGTCGTTTGTCCACGTAATCATTACATCCATTTATCTATGCTAGGCACGGTGGTGCTGACACTGATCTCCACTAGGGGAGCTGGATGCCGCATCGGGCGCCCGAAAGTGAAGCCACCGGAAGTAAGTGGCCTTGTCCCGGAAGTCAGCCTTTGACAGTGCATGAAATCGGAGCTGAGCACGGTTTTTCAGTTCCAGTTTTGTTTTCCCACTTAGCATTTCGTCTTTTCGCCGTTTTCGTCTTTTTCCATGACAATGCCCACCTTTTGTGCCGCCAACTGAGCGAGGAGACCAGCGAAGTCTTCGGGAAGGACGTTTCAAAAATAAGGGCCCATTGCATTTCAATGGGGCGACACTAGCAGACGACAGGACGTCGCTACACACAGCAAGTATGGAGCCTCGTCTACTCGGCTCGGTGTCGTCTCGTTTGCCTAGCTTCGCCAACTCTGCTCTTTACTGCGATGCTTGTTCCCACGCTCAGGCCCAAGTTATGCTATCAATGGGGGATAAATATAAGAAAGAATAGGTTGAAACATTCCGCAGGCAGCTTACTTTGCAGCGACCATTTTACCGAATTATATTTAGACCGAACCGGAGCGAGGGCTAGGCTACTATCTTGTGAGGTGTCGACGGTGTTCGGTTGGTTCATATTAGCGCCTCCAAAAGGTATGGTACTGCTTTTTCGACGGAGCGTGTCATGTACTGTTTCGTGTTGTTGCAAGTTAAGCCTGAATGGTCTTTAATTCGTGGTGCTTGGTGCAGTTGACTTCTAACAGCGCTTCTCACGCGCACTGCACCATTCGCCTTTCTTGTCAGTCGTTCCTCTCGCGCTGTGCCTTTTCTTTACTGCACGAAAATTCGGTTTTAAGGTCATCGTCATTCCACTACTTCTCCTTTACGCTCGGAATACAAGAACCAGGCAAGAACATAGTGTTTAATGCACGTACCCCTTTGCCGAAGCAGGGTGAGACCTGCATGCCTGTTTTCTTCACTTTCGCAGAAATTACAGGGTTCTGCACACAATGCTCACATTTCTCGCGTTCAGCTTGCTTGTTCCTTTCATATAACAGCAGACATCACACGAAAACAACGCAAAAAACTGAGAACGAAAGGGCGAAAGACGCGACTTTTTGCATTGAAATACACAGCAGACACCCGACTTCCGGGACAAGCGGTCCAACTTCCGGTGGCTTCACTCGCGCTCGTCTCGGAAAGCGGGAATGCGGCATCCAGCCACCTAGTGGAGATCAGTGGGTGCTGACGAAAAGAAAGCGGATAAGAAGAAAGACGTTTTTTATACTCATCCAGAGCGAAAAAAGTCGTTATTGTGGATATTTTTATCGTTGATGGTAAGATAGCAGAAGAAGACGAAACAAATGTATTAAATATCTTTCTCAAATTGGCAAACGATGATGATGATGACATCAGACGAACAGGTCAACCGAGCGCCCTCAACGGCCAATAAGCTAACGAAAGTTGGCGCACGCTGCTCCATAGGACCCCGCCAAATGTGCAGGTCTGTAGTTCAGTAGGTCATGGCGTCGACCTTGGTTTAAAGAAGGCTTAGTGTACATGTGATTGCCTACGAAGGTATGTATCCAGTACACTTCTTGGAACTTGCTTCTAGGACAATGCAGCATGCTCATATAACATTCGTTCACAGGACAGTGGAAGCAGTAAGCGCGAGGAGATGGCTTCCACAAGTGTGTGCTGTTCTCACACTTTCGGGAGCCTACGTCACACAGCTGCGGGAGCCCTCAACTCGCGCGGCTAATTCCCACTCCTCTTCAAAGTTGCGGGACGGAGTATTTTCGCATCTTGTCAATTTTTAAGGCTCACTGTGCTTATATTTACGAGTGACAACGCTCGAAAGGCAGACCATAGGAAGCACGTGTAGTTCGTAGTTGTTCGCAACGGAAGCTTTGCGGCTTTCTGTGCACAGTCGCGTGCAGTGCTGCGCAGGTTAGTGCCCTAAGGCCCATGAGAATAAATAAAGAACAGATAGATTGTCAAATATGGTGTGGAAAAGTGAGAGCTGTTTTGCCTTATACTTATTGAGGTGTTTGTTAAAGTGCGTTATCTGTTATACTTGCAGCATTAAACTCTTCTATTAATTGGTTCCAATGTTTTTACTTGGGCTGCTGCATGTAGTTCGCAGTGGTTCGCAACGGAAGCTTTGCGGCTTTCTGTGCACAGTCGCGTGCAGTGCTGCGCAGGTTAGTGCCCTAAGGCCCATGAGAATAAATAAAGAACAGATACATTGTCAAATATGGTGTGGAAAAGTGAGAGCTGTTATTGCCTTTTATTGAGGTGTTTGTTAAAGTGCATTATCTGTTATACTTGCAGAATTAAACACTTCTATTAATTGGTTCCAATGTTTTTACTTGGGCTGCTGCATTGTGCCATTTGTTTCACATGACTGATGTTTGCCGCGTTCTTTTTTATTTCAGAAATCCCGTGGGTGGGAAGATTACGGATATGTCCCAAGCTTGCCACATTTGAAGAGTCACATTCCGAATATAACCCATTGCTCTGCTGATGTATCATCAACCACAATAAAATATGCGTGCTATGCATCAAATTGTTTTCGGTTTTATTGCATCGCGCGGAGTGTACAAAGCACGCATGCACCATATATGCGAATATTCGAGAAAGATCCGCCAATGGACGTACTCAACTGGACGTCCGTCGGCCACCTTTCGGACGGCCGACGGACGTCTACCGGCTGTTTGTGGATGTTCAGCGGACGTACAGAACATCCGAAACAGACCTCTAGCTGTCGGCCGTCCGAAGGATATTGGTGGTTGCTTGGGTATGTGTTCAGGAAGTAAAAACAGCGCTTAATTCTACACAAACAGCGCCCGTCCTGTCCGTCTTTCTGTGTTGGTTGTGTATAATTTAGCGGTGTTTTTGCTTTCCCGAACACACATACGGAGCGTTTATTTCAGCGCATGCTATAAGCGGAGAACTCGAGAATAGGCGAAAAAATGGGCTTAGCTTATGGTTAAGCCTAGGATGGGAAGCATACCGCCGGCGGATGCTGCGCGTCCGCAAGCGACCGCACGAGTTGAGCCCCAGCTTTCACAGCTGTTATGACGTCATATCACGTGGTGCGCCGATGTAGGTCAAGTGGTAGCTACGCGGCCGCGCGCGGCGCAGCAAGGACTCGGTTGTGCGGCTAGTATGCTTCGCATAAAAAGGGCGCAGTGGCTTCCAGAGCGCTCACGGCGGACGGACGTGTTCAACGAGCGCTGCGGCGCGCTGTGCAAGGTTCTATTTCTCGGGCAGGCGGACTTTGGCCCGCCCATGGGCCCGCCGTTCTCCGCTATTCTCGAGGCACAAATCGCGCCGAATACGTGCGCTCGCGCACTATACGCGGTTCTGGCGTGAAATGCCGCAGTAAAGTATTTCTCTCTCTCGCTATCGAGAGAGAGTGCCGACGGCTTTACGTCTGCCCCTGCGCGGGGTCTCCCGGCCCTCGGCGTTAGCTTGTTTGTCAGTTTCGGAACCTATGCTTGGAGTTGACGCGGTTGTGTGGGCTCGCGCGCCGTTGCTCGAGAACTGGCAGCCCTTGTCAGAAGACGACGGCAGATACCGTCCTAGAAAATAATGCAGCTTTCGTTGCGGCGACCTGACAGGCGCTGCCATTAGTGACAGCTGGTTTTCTGTTTGTGATTGTGATGAGGCCCCCAGGACGGCGTTCTTCCGTACGGATCCTGCATCCCAGCACGCAGCATTTCATTGCGCAGCTCAGACGACCAAGCCGCACTTCGCGAAACACACGGGCGCACTGAGGCACTGGCCTCTCGGCACATACAAATCTCTAAGCTCCATGGCCTGTGTCAAATTTCGAACGCAGCCGTGTTGGTCGTCTGACACAATACAGCGAGAGAGCGAAACCGAAACCGAAATCCGGCTAAGAGCTACCACTGCCTTGTCACGTGAGGGCTTGGAGCATGAGCTTGGAGGAAGGAAAATTTTTTCCTTTCTTTTTTTTCCTTTTTCTATGAGCATGAGGGCCGTGGACAAAAGTGAGGGCCTATTTCTCATGATGCTTTCCATTCAATTTTTTTATGACTTGACTTCAAGACTTTGACGTCACGAGCGGTTTTACCGCAGCGTCTTGGCGCCTCCTCTAGAGGGCCTTTTTAGTCTTTTCATTTCTCTAGCATAATAGTGAACTTTGCTTGAAAACCGCGCCAGTCTTCTTGCCAGCTTCTTGCTTGTGTAGGTAAGCAGTGGCGTGGTTGCCTTGCGTGAATGTGAATTGCTACTGACTTCGTTCGGCACGCTTAGTTTTGTTCTGGATAAAATAGTAATCATCTATGCAAATGTATGCATAAGCGCCGTGGCGGTAAATAGCCGTCCATAAAGGGAGTTGTAACTGCGCAGGGCGGTTGGCAGGGCTGCTGTGGCTGAACTACACTGCGATTGTTTCGACTGGTGCTCAGCTGCCGAATCCTCCTCCAAACTTCAGCTGCTGGGTTGCAGTTCGCTACAGCTTCGTCGCGGCACTTTACAGAAGGTGAGGAACTTCGGTTTTGGGAGTCGTGGCGGTTGAACGTTGCGTCAAGGCTGTGGTGGTTACGTGTCTGTACGTGTTGTTTTCAAGGTGGTGCGAATGCGTGAAATCCGTACTGCGATGTGCCGCGTGTGCAGTGTAAGGAGAGTTGACGGTTTGCTTCAAATCGGTACTCTTGCCTGTACGACGCATGTGCTGCCGCGTTTTTTTTTTCTTTTAAACCGTTCCTGAAAGCTTGGCCTCCGTGGGCATGACTGCTCGATCGCTACACCAACGTGTCAGGCTCTGCATAGAAGGTAAACGGGGAAGAGATTTTTTGTGGACTGCGCCTGTTCTGCAGTGATGGGCAGGTGTTTTATTGCTGGTATGACCTGCATGTGCATGAGGCATCCATATGATCGCTGACGTCATATAAAAGTTCGTGAAACTGCTGCTGCATCTTGGCGGCAATGATGACGGCGTATATTTCCAGGGTCACAACCTTTCATAAAATGTTGTCAGTAACGGCAAATTCCTGGATATCTTCACCCAAAGCAGGTTTGGCGCTGATGGCCTTGCACGTTTCATCGTCTCCTTGCATAGCAGCAAGGGTAGCAGTGTGGGGTACCATGGCGCAGGGGTACCGCGACGGCATGTTGGCCGTGCAATTCTGGCGCCTCGCTCTGTGTTCAACTGAAAAGTCGAACTCTGAAAAGTTGAGCAACATCTTTGTGAATTGTCATGAAGGCTTGAAGTTGGTTGTCAAGCATGCTACAGACCAGTTTCGGTCAACAAATTGAACTGGCGGCCCAGTAGATAGTGTCGGAATCTCTCAATAATGGCCCAGTGTACTGCCATGGCTTCACACACATTGCTGGAAAGCTTTCGTTCGGGTTCACTGAGAGGCCTACTTGCATTATCAGAAACTACATCCCTATCGTCATGCCGCTCCGTGAGTATTGCTCTGAGGGCTGCTGCGTCTATCTCCACTTTTGTAGGTTTGTCTTTTTTTAAAATTTGCTTCATAGCATAAAAGGTGCTGAGGAGAAGTAACGTTACAAAGCATTGCAAAAAAGCATGCAGTCCAGTTGTGTGTAAAAAGACACATAAACTTTGAGCATAAATGTTTTTTGTTAACCACAAGTGAAAATGGGAGTCAATAGTGGCAGACAGGCCTGCCTCTTGAAGACCACGAGCGCGCGCCATCGAAAATCTTGGGCATGTTCACAGTAGGTGCTGCAGAGTGGTGTCGGAAAGGGGGCAGGTACATGGGGGAATGAGGTGGAGTTGTGGTTCTATTGCATGAGAAATCATGTCACGTGTAGTGTTATGGACATCTCTGTTAGTTTGAACCCAGTGAATGAGTGTAGGCAGCATGTAGGATTGACGAGCAGCATGTATGACCTCAGCAACCCGGAGGGTACCACTGACTTCTTTAGATGCTTCACAGCTTCCTGAGAATCAGTAAATATGTGCACCTGGTTATAAGGAGGGTCAGCAAGTAAAGCTGCTACGGCACTTAGAATCACTTGCAGTTCAAAGGCATGAGAAGATGAAATGTCAGTACAGTAGGTTTGGCAGCTGTTGAGGTGAGGGCGTGTTGGGCTTATAAAAGCAGTTGATCCTCCCAGAATGGCCCAGCGCAAAGCAATGACGACACAGAAGTGTCCACTTTCTTTCGCACTGGGTTAATATGTGGATTGTAACTGTGCACCTAAACACAACTGAGGGTATTAAAAAAAGGTACACACCGCAAGAAAAAACCCCAAAAAACTCAGTGCTGTGCTTGATGGATGTGCAGTACTGATGGACTTGAGATATGCTCTTGCTAGCACATCACATATGAATGCATGTAACTTGACATTAAAGAAACATTGACGATAAATGATGCCTTCCTTTAGGAGTTCATTCATCTCTTCTACAAAGTCATTCATGTATGCACCCAAATCTTGCGGCTTGCTGTTACCTTCATAGAGTGCGGCAATGAATGGTGCACAGTTGACACTTTTACCATCACAAGAATGGGCCAGAACTGCCTTCTTGAGCTTCGCGAGATGGGTAATCCATCTACATTTATGATCAAGGAAAGCGTGCAGCAATCCTTGGAAATGTTTTCTTCAACAATGTCAAGCAATGAGGGGAGTATTCCAAAGTAATAATAAGCGCCATCATTCATTGATACCACCTCAGTGGACCTTGGTGTCTTAAGTAGTGTCCTAGCATCTTCGGTTAGGTCGGGATGATAGGGCTTGAGCACTTTAAGAAGAGAGCTGAAGTGAAAGCAGGGTAGCTTGCTTTCAAGTGCCCACTGAAGCAACTTTTCTCGAAGGCTGCCTTTCTCACAAACTTGCTCTTTAGACGGGCTCTCGCTAGACACTGCCGAGCCGTCAATGTCGCCTTCTGCGAGCCGATAGAGGCAGTCCTGTTTCTTCAGGTTGTTGGCAAGCTTCTTCCGTTGCGATATTAGTCAGGTGCACACTAGAACAACCTGGAGGCGGACTTGGTGCATTGCTTAGGTTAGGTCCTGCATCGTGTGGGGGTACTGTAACGGCCGTGGGCGCCGGCTGGGGGTTCGTTTCTTGCACATCGGCCACAACATTGCTGATCTCATTTTGAACATATTCAGCAATTCGCTTTCGCCTGTGGCGAGGTGTAACTTTACTAAGGGAAGTTTTCACACTAAGCCTCTTCATCTCTGGATGAACAACCTAATGCACTGATGGAAAAGGATAGACTGAGCGGCTCATCTGAACGCAGCATGGCCCTTGCCACCGTACACGCTATTCCCGGAAACACGATTGGGCATCGCATGCAGCCAAACATAAGGGACCGAATATATCAGGAGTGGAGGTGGTACGTATCCTCCTAAGTCCGAAGCATAAAAATGACTGCACTTATATAACACTTGACAAACTCGCTCAACCGTCATGCTGAGTACGTGACGTTGGCTGATGTTCACGACGATCGCATCCGTTTTGCAGCTTCACTTTCGGTTTTGATTTTGTTAGTTCAATGTTGTTGTTGCTTTGAAAATGGTGATTTCTTGTGTTTACAGGAATTTTATGCTAGAAACAAATATGTACAAGAAAGGTCTCAGCAGTTGCAACTTAGGAGATTACAGTGCAGTTTTTTTTAGTGAGCACATTGGTTACGCTGGCCGCCATGCATTTACTAATTTTCTTCAAACACCTGCTCAGAACATGTAAAAGTTGCTGTAGAAAATTTTAATTCGATTACTGATGTGCGACAGCGATGTTGAATTTGCTTCTGTTAAAACGTTCCTGAATGTGGAAAAATGCATATGTTCACAGTGCTCACATTTTGACTATATTGCTGCAACGTTGCTGAATGCCAGGAAACTAATATCACTTTATAAACATTTCAGCAACGTTGTGGCAACGTTACGCGACATTTGCAATATTTCTGCAACGTTGCAGCAACAATATGTGCTACTAGGGCTGCAGCTGATTCTCAGAGCAAGTGTTGGCTGCTTGTGCTTGGACTCTGTTGGCTTTCACTGAAGTGGCTAAATAGGCAGGCTGCACCGAAGTTTGCAACGAAGACTGCGCCATATATTGCCACGAATACATTTACTGGGACGTTCGAACAGCTGGATTACACTATATGGCTATGAACAAAGGCTCATAACCCAGGCTGTAGCAGTGGCTGGCTGCGTCTGCTCGAGCGGGTGAAGTTCTTCTGCCAGGCTCTTCACCGCTCCCCTCTAAAGATATCATAATTTGCTCACCCTGCCTGCTTGCTGGGTTGCCGGGCTGTTGAAGGAATGCGCAGAGCAAGCCAGGGTTGCCCGACTGTCACTCTTGCCTAGGTGTTCCTTGGCTGCCGCGGTGGTAAGAGATTTGTATTCTCACAGTATACAGTGATACATCTAGGTTTGAGAGCTTACTGATAGCGACAGAAATCTACGCCTATTAAAGCCAGTACTAAAGCAGTGAAAGAACTGTAAGTGAGACTTAATTTTTTTATTTGATCCTTGCAAGACAGGATTGGGCAGACATTTGATGCGCGAGTTTCTTCAGCAGAACTTGAGTTACTGCACATGTGCATACCTGCCAACTCTCCCGAATTGTCCGGGAATCTCCCAAATTTTAAATACATCTCCCGATTGTACGGACGCAATCTCAAAACTCCCGAAAAGTTAGTGGAAGCAGTTAGTCACCAGCATGCACCTTGAATTGAGGTAGCGGCCGCCGGCACCACCACAAACGCGAGCAACCGATGGGTGCTGCCGTATTAGATTTTCCGGATTGGCTTATCTCAGGCTGACTCGTGCATTTAGCAATCCAGTCGTTATATGATTGTGGGTGCATTGGTGGGTGCGCTAGCTGTGCTAAGCTTCAGTTGGCTTCCTCAGGTCATCGAGTGGAGTATGGGACGCCGAACTACTCTTTGTGTTTCCCCGAGTTGGGACGATCGATGACGCTTTCGAAAGCCAAGAAGTACTTGCAAGTATTTCAGAAATCGTACACGACTGAGTTTCCGTGCTTTGACGCTTCGTGAAAAGGTGACAAGTATGGGTTCTTTACCACGTGCGCCTGTGATGTGAACGTTTCGCACGGCAGCAAGGACGACATGAAGATACGCATAGCTTCACAAAAGCAGAACTATGTTCGTCCTGCAGAAGTGTAGGGCACCATTGGCAGTTTCTTCCAAAACAACGGCGAAGGCAGTGTGATCCGTGCAGAGTGCCTCTTCACGGAATTTCTTGTCAAAAACAACTGGCCGCTAAGTGTAAGTGATCACGCGGGCCCGTTATTGCGGAAAAGCGTGACATTTCTGTCGACAACTCCTGCTTACAACGATGAGGCATCAAAGGTTTCCGCCTTAAAATGTCCTTCCCGCAACTTCTGTCCCAGGAGAAGAACGAGTCGAGGGAAGAGGCCTTGGATGCCCTGGAAGTGGAATTTGCAGAGCTGCAGGCATATGATGTTTGTGAAGAGATCCTAAATAAAGAGAGGATTGGTATTCAGTGGTCAGAAGTGGGAGGTATCACTAGCATAGATGGAAGAGTGAAGTTTGGCAGAGTGGCAAAGGTGATGCTGCAACTACTTGCCATTCCACACAGCAATGCTGAATGTGAGCGGATCTTCAGCACGGTTAGGAAGACGAGAACTGAATTCCGGTCTTCGCTTTCCAACAAGACTTTCGGTGACCTCCTCATGGTGAAGGGTCACCAAACCGGAAAATAATAAGAACGGTAAACTGGTCTAGTTGGGCCTTCTCGTTCTGTATCTTCGTTTTTTGCGCAGTTTTCAGTACGGAAAATAATTTCCGAACTGCTAAACTAAAAAGAAAAAAAGACCCCCCCTCCCCCTGCCGCGGCGGTCTCCCGAATTTTCATGTTGCTAGGTTGGCAGGTATGCATGTGAGAAATGTGGGGATACCTTCTCACTGTCACACATACTACTTTCGTGTTCATCTTTTGAATCAAAATTGTGTTACTAAAGACATTTTCTCCAGAATGGCATCCTATTTCACTCCACATTTTAACTAGTCAGTGAGCCACTTGTTCTGCAGAAGCAAACTTCCGTTTCTTGAAGGCAGTGGTGTTCATAAAGCACTTTTGTTGTATTTTAGATAGTACTCTGCTACAGTTTTATAGCTTACCACAAGGCCTCTTGAACCAACGTTTTCAGCCCATGAAGAGAGCTGCTGCTGTGGCTCAGTGGTTACGGCACTCGGCTGCTGACCCAAAAGACGTGGGTTTCATCCCGGCTGTGGCGGTCGCATTTTGGTGGAGGCAAAATGCTAGACGCCCATGTGCTGTGCGATGTCAGTGCACGTTGAAAAAGCTCAGGTGGTTGAAATTATCTGGAGCCCTCCACTACGAAGTCCCTCATAGCCTGAGTTGCTTTGGGATGTTAAAATCCATGAAACGTAAAACCAATCAGCCCATGAAGGTTAGGCAATAGACCTTATGCAAAAGTGCAGCCATCTAGTGGCCGCCGCAAGCGTTTCCACCACTTTTAAGGGTAGCGGAACAGAGCAGCGGAGGCGTCACGGTAGAAAGTTGTGTGGCCCGCGCTCGTTGTTGCCGATAATGGTGGCATACTGCTGTGTTCCGTGCTGTGCACAAAAAGGAAAGGATGCCGAAGGAAGGAAGGTAAGCAGGAAGCTATATCCACTGCTGCATTCTTTTTTCTCGATGCCTTGCGTCAATTTGTTGCCGCTCAGTTCTCGTGCTGTAGGCACACTTTTGATCAACGGCGTGCTTAAATTCTACAGTGGTATCTAATCCAGCCTGTTTCAAAAGATTGGAAATTGTGTTCGGTGGTGACGCAAATGAAATATGTCACCCATGCTGTGTTACATTGGTCTGTAGGAGTGTCTGCAACTGCATTGAATGAAAGTTGCTCTTGATTTGCTTACTGCAGTCACATTGTATTGCATCATACATGCTGTCGAGCATATGTAACAATTTTTATACGTAGATCTAAATAAAACAAGTTTCGACACTTTAAAATGCACTAAGCTATTCACTTAAAAGCGAGTGTGAAATTTTTATCGCTTCACGCATTTGATACATCGATGAATCGGATATCATCGACTATATGGCCGAGGTTCAGCTACTGATATCAAGAACATGCTTTGCAAAAGGACTAAACCCAGATGTAGGTGACCGCGACTGCTTTTAGTGAGCTGCACTCTGCTAGCACAGGTTCGCATGACTGCCATCGATGCACTGAGGATCGTCGCATTGTTTACTTTTGTTTTCTCAAAGCAGTGCGAGAAGAATTTTTCCTGTGCATTATGTGCCACCTCGTAGGGGAGTTTAGGATTAGTTTGGACCACGTCGGATTTGCTTCCTGCAATTTATATCGCAAAAAAGAGGTCAGTTTTTTGTTCCACCTCCACAGTGCGCCATCAAAACAGTTGTCACAGTAGGGATTGAAACTGAAACATTTGCGACCACCCACGGAGCAATCCTTTGTAAAGTGATTTACCGCACTTAGCAGTATTTGCGAGGCTGAGCGCATGCGTGTGTCTTGAGACTTTATTTGGGGCAGAAATACCCATGATGATGGATACAGTTATTACTTCACTGAATTGCTGCTGGCATGTACCGTGTTTTCCAGTGTATAAGACACGGCTTTTGTTCTGAAATCTTGCTGGTGCATCCTATACAAGGGTGCATCTTATGCGCAAATTTTTCGGGTTTTTTTTTTGCGAGTTCAGAAATTACTTAGGTTCATGTTCAAGCTTTTTTCACTGAAAAAATACCACTACCAATAACGCGGCTGTAACACGGTTAATACTTCACTACCGGGACCGCTGTGCGCAACTTTTTTAGGTGAACTTTATCATGAAACGGTGGGGATGATAACTTCCGGTATCACAAACACATGACCATTTCGGAGGCCCCAAGCAAAAGTAATGTTATGGTAGTAATGTGAAAAGCCAAAAGAAGGCGACAGTCGCGCTTCTCACCATTGCCAAGACAAGCTGGCATTCTTTTTTAGTCACTCTTTGTCATGCCCTTTGGCATGGAGGAAGGAACCCTTTGTAGTGACTTCGTTTGCTCCCTGTACGTAGTACCTACGTAGTGTGAAGAGAATGTTTCAGCCGCGTTGCCTCCAGAAATGGGCGAACTTTTTGATAGCGCATCTGAAGATGAAGAATTCGAAGGTTTTAAGTAAAAAATGAAATGTTGTTATGGGCATAAGGAGAGCTGTTCTGTTTTTCTTTCTTTTTTGCTAAAACTTTGGCAGGTATGGCGCAAGTCTTGCCTTTTTGATCACTTAGTGTTTCTTAAAACCTTCTCACAGGTACTTGCATTTCGCGATGGTTGCGCAAGCATGTTTAATTAAACCTCACTAGCCTAACTGGGTAAATTTGGGTGCATCTCATATACCAACTTCTTCAATGACAGCCTGCGTATATGGGGGGTGCGTCTTATACACCGGAAAATATGGTAATGTTTGGTCTTCTGAAACATGTGCAAAAAAGAATCTCATGCATGACAAGTCCCCACTCATGACATCTCGTGGAACAGCTCGTGGCTCATTTGCCGTTCCGTACCTGCACATATTCAAGAGTGGACAACATTGCAAGGCTTGCATGTATGAATTTTTTTTTTCAAAATTAATTCTTATTAAATGCGTCCTTCATTTACCCTCCAAGTGCTCCAGAAGCTAATTCAAAACAGCAATGAAACCATGCTTTAATAGCCTACAATCCAGGAACTTGCACGACTATAAAGTAATTTACATGCAATACTTTTTAACTGGGTAGGACCAGGGGTTAAAAGAACACGTGGGTTTTAAACCTCTCTCTAAGACAACTGTTGAGACGAAGAGGCAAATAATCTTCATTAGTTTTCTATAGCTGGTCAAGGGGCAAGAGAAGCTAGGGTACACACAAATGTGCATGTAAACAAGCACAAAAAAGATACGATGCTCTTAAGGTCTGAAGTACACTCTGACCTAAAGCCCGCTTTGAGCTTAAATAGCCACTGCTTCCTGGCTGCATCCATTTTAATTTCAAAAAATGCACAATTGCCTTATCTGTTTATTTTTTTAATTTTTTATTTATTTATTCATACTGTTAACCCTCTGCATGAGGGTCATTACAGGGAGGGAAACATATACAGACACAAGTGCAATTCTCTTTGCTAAAAAAAAGAAACACTCAAATGCACAGAATTACAGATTTTCACAGCAATCTTCCAGGAACGTGTTCACACCTATCACAAATTTATCTACATCTGTTTGGTCCACAAGGTCACTTGGTAGTTGATTCCAAATTTCTACAGCATCGGGAAAAAAGGAGTAGCGATAGACATCAGTACGTGTAATAATAGGTTGTAATACCTTATTGTGATTTTTCCGAGGGCAGCGCTTCAGGGGAGGTGTAACATAGTGATGTTTATTAACTTTGACTTGGATCCTAATGTTAAGGACAGTACAAAGAAAATTTCTGCCCAAGGCAAAAGTTGTTGGCAATTAACAGCCATGGAACGGCAAAGAACAGGACTGGTACAAAACACTCTTATTTTGGATGCTAAGTACACATGTAATCAATATTAAACGGGCTCACCTCACTATTGCATTCGTGAACGTGTTTGGCCTCATGACATTTGCGACACCACATTCTGTCCAGGCAGCCTTCCTTGCTAACACGGCACCAAATTTTGATGCAGTCAGCCTGTTTAGCCTTTCTTTTTTTCCTGGTAGAACTCCCCACTGGTTGCCTGGCGTTCAGTTCTAGTGCTGTAGCATCTGCATTAATAATCTACAAACCCTGGAGATACAACATACGGTTGCAAAAATATTCACTGGTGAATTGCTTATCTACAGTCTTAATTTTCAACAATAAAATCCATCATAAGCATAAAATTCACATTATGAAATGCAACAACAAACATATTGAAAACCAAAAATGCCCCACCTGGATGATTTGGTTGTTTGCCGGTTCTGCAGGTGGACACCAGTCATGGTCTAGAGAGCAAAACCTGTACGGTCCACCATTTTCCAGCAGATGCGTGTCTGATGTGGCAATCTCACTCCACGGTACTAAGCAGTCAAATGCGGTTGGCAAAAGGGGCAAATGGGTAAGCTTTGCTGAGCCAACAAAAGTTGGCCCAGCTTGTGTTTCAACACGCTCACGAGAAGCTGCTTGTGCAAGAATGGCTGCAAAGCAACCGTGTGTATCTTTTATGCTTTCTGTCAGCTCCACTGTAGCACCTATCTTTTCTTCAATGAACGGCATCTCATATCCAAAGTCAAGCTCGGCTCGCTTTTGATCTGCCGGCCACCCTTCGCCAACCTGATGCCAATTTACTTTCGTGACGTCTTCAGGTGCCATAGATTTTCTTGGTCTCCTCCACTGTTAAGGCAGTTCTGTTGGTGCGAGCTCCACGGGAGGCTCCTTGTAGCTCAGCTGTTGCAATCGCACAAGCTGCTTCAGTAGAGCTACCAAACGGCTGCAGTATCCTGAAGATTCAGCTGGACCACTGCAGTGTGCTCCCTCCACGAGACAGTCCTGCAGCAAGTACTGTACAGTATATGAGTTCTGCAGTTTTCATAGTAATTTTCTTAGTAATTTCTTAGTAATTACTCTATGACATCCACCAGAGCGCAGCCATACGGCTACAAAGGAGTCAATGAATAATTACTCCCTCATTGCAAATCTACTCCACCTTGGGGGATTCCCCTAAACATTTGACCAACACTGTTCCTGTTGCAAACACATTGCACAGCAACAGCAGGTCCACTTGCTCCGTGAAAAAAGAATACAGGTTCCATTTGTGAATAGGCATGACTTCATTACTGAATAAGAGGTCTGTCGGTACGCGCGATTTTATCAGTTAATTCAAAGCATGGCATTCACAATGACAAGCTAAACACCAGAAAAACGTGAACCATGCCTGGCATCAAATTGTGCGCTAAATCAAAGCTTCGGCAAATGACGAACTAATATTTCCGCTATCACATCCTCAGCAACATATGGTATCATAATGTATCGAATACCTTGTGAAGAACGCGTGCCGCATAATGATAACTGCATCAAAGGCAACGATAAACAAAGCATTTTTTGTTGCGCATGCCATCATGGCATAGGCAGCACGATGTCGCAATGGCTCAAACTGCTTAATTGTAGCGCTGGCTTCTTGGTGTGGTTTGAACAGCGCTCACCGCCACGATGGTTTGAAGTGGAATGTAAAGTATTGGCCCTATGGCGTTATTCTTATTAGTTTCCATTCGCTTTTACTGCTTCTTTTGTTTTTATGACATGCAAAATTTTCAGTTCTCAGGGACATAATATTTTTGATTCATTTCGCAAATATAAAGGAACAATATTCGAGCAGGACGCCCAACCAATCAGAAATGAGCCCAGTCTAATTGCCACCTCATTTCCGCTGCCGAAAATGGCTGCTACTTTGCGACACCAAGGAAGCAGCAACTACTCAGGAGTCGAATCAAGTAGATAGCAGACTACAACATCTGTGGCAAGCCTATCAAGGGGTGGAAAAGCGATGGTTGCGGCAAAAACATAATCGCAAACTTAAACGTACCTGGGCCAAAATTCTAGAGCAAATTACGGAACACGCTGCCTGGTTAACCACTCAGCAATGGTCTCAGATATGTAATAGACTGGACGGCAATCTCAAATTTAAGAACACATGGCATTTCCTCAGATTTCTATTAGACCCCAGCTCACCTAGGTCAGAGACCTCCAAAGCAATTATACGCTTAGTTCATTCCGCACAACAACAAGGTCAGGACATTATTCAAATACTTAGAGATAAATACTTCCCAGACACCCCTCAACTAACCCCTGTACAATATGAGGGATCTTGTAACTCTCAACTCGATGCCCCTATAGCCGAGGCAGAGGTTTGGGCAGCTTTACAGCAGCTCAGGACCACTTCAGCACCAGGTGCAGATCAAGTCACCAATAAGGCTCTGAGAAATCTGGATGGCAAAACTGTCGCGGCCTTCACAGAATTTATGAATCAGCATTGGGAAGCTGGCACGCTCCCAGAACAGTGGAAGCATGCCAGAATTACCTTTATACCTAAACCAGGCAAACCGCTAGACCTGCAAAATCTTCGGCCCATATCTCTAACTTCATGTGCGGGCAAGCTCATGGAGCATGTTGTCCTAAACCGTCTCATCCGACACATGGAAGAGAACAACATCTACCCCCATACCATGTTCGGTTTCAGATCCCACCTTTCAACACAGGATGTCATGCTACAGATCAAGGAAGACATACTTGATCCTTCGATTCCTCACCTCACCAAAGCACTTCTTGCTTTAGATTTAACCAAAGCATTCGATAATGTGCAACATTCAGCCATTTTACAAGCTTTGAGCTCCCTGCACGTGGGAGAACGCACCTATGCATATGTGACAGCTTTCCTTACGGGCAGGACCGCGGAGTTCCAAATCGGATCAGTCACATCTCCTACCTTCCCACTAGGCAGCCGTGGTACGCCACAAGGTGCAGTTCTCTCACCATTTTTGTTCAACATCACGCTCATCCCTCTTGCTCAAATCTTGTCTAAAATTCCCCACCTCTATCACTCCATCTATGCGGATGATATCACCGTCTGGACGAGCGCAGGAAACTGCGGTGAAATAGAGGAAACATTACAAAATGCAACAAACGCGGTCCAAAAATATGCACAAAGTATAGGCCTGGCATGTTCCCCTGCCAAATCAGAACTCCTTCTAATCAGACCCCGATACCCGGATCCTGATCCGCCACAAATTGTTATCAAACTTGAAGACATTCCAATTCCAATTAAACCCGTCATTAGGGTTTTGGGTATGCTCATCACGAATGACGGCTTCAACACGACCACCATTAAATCACTCCGCCACACTGTACAGAATACGACTGCGATCATTCGTAGAATTAATAATAAACACCGAGGCATGAGGGAGGCAGACACGCGACGTCTCGTTCAAGCCTTCTGTATCAGCAAACTCATTTATACTCTCCCCTATCTGTATCTCACTCGGACAGAGCAGGAGCAGATAGATAGAATGATCAGGGGTATATATAAGGCTGCCCTTCACCTCCCGAATTCAACCCCCACGAGCAAATTCCTCAAACTAGGCGTGCATAACACCCTGGCAGAACTAATTGAAGCCCACCTCACGGGGCAATACTATCGCCTATCTCGAACACCTACCGGACAGAATCTTCTGAAAAGACTCAAAATCACCCTCGACGACCAAATTTCGGATCAGCATAACATTTCTCTAGACCTTGCAAAAAATCTTTATATTCCACCTCTGCCTAGAAACACTCATCCTGAGCATGACAAAGATCGTCGCACAGCTCGGGCAACAGCCCTACATAAGCACTACGCTAGGGATCGAGCAGTCACATACGTAGATGCTGCAGAATATTCTATCACCTCAGCCTATGCAATCACGGTACTTAACTGCAATCATAATCCTTGCTCATCCCTTACTCTCAATCGCGTTCAACATCCCGTCGAGGCTGAAGAAGCAGCTATAGCCCTGGCCATTACTCAAACAAATGCCAAATACATATTCTCGGATTCTAAATCAGCCATACGAAATTTCGCCAAACAACGGGTTCACACGCCAGCACATCGCATTCTGAACAGTGTTGCACCACCGAGTCGGCTCATCACACTCATCTGGGTTCCTGCGCATTGCGGACACCCGGGGAATACGGCTGCACACAATCACGCCCGAGGACTCGTCGACCGGGCGGTGGACGGCCTCCCCTGCTTCCGCAGTGCTAGGGAACGCATGATGACGTACCATGAAGTTACGCTTCACTACCGGGGTTCCCGACTAGTTTACTCCCCTCCCCATAAATCGCTAAATAAGGCCGAGCAAGTCGTTTGGCGACGGATTCAGACAGACACTTTTCCGAACCCTTACCTGTATTCCCTCATGCACCCAGGGGACTACCATCCGTCCTGCAAATTATGCCAACACCCTAAGGCGGATGTTCATCACATATTTAGGGCTTGCCCTAATACTCCAACTCCCCCTTTTCTGAGACTCGACGACCAGGAGAGATGGGAGGCCGTGCTGCACAGCTCACAGCCGGAGGTTCAGCTCCGGATGGTGACCTGGGCCACAGAGGTCGCCAGGGCCCATGGGCTCCTGGCCACCTAGCGCGACCGCGAGGGCCCACCTGTTCCTGCAACCCCCTTATCCTTATCCCCACCCTCACTGGCTTCCTTTCAAGGGTTGCTTAATAAAAGTTTTTCCTCCTCCTCCTCCTCGGCTCAAAATGAGCATTTGTGGAGAAGAATAAAATATTAAGTATTACAGTATAAGAGATCTCTTTACGCATTCAGGCATCACAGTGTCCTTTGCCCTGCATACAAAGAATAAATACGTCATGCTTTATCTACATCGCAGGGCCCCTTTAAATGGCTTGTTGATGGTAACGTTGAGCGGTTGTAGCTGGTTTGTCATACCTTCGGGTATTACCACAATGTCTGTACCACCTTCCAAAAGCACGGACTTTACCGAATCTGTGAAGTGGCCGCGGTAGGAGTCAAGAACTAAGAGCGACTCCTTGAACAACAGGACCCCGGCATGGCGTTGTCTAATGGTCTTCACCCAGTCTCCGACAAGGGCACCACTCATCCATCCATTCTTGTGAGCGTGCAGGAAGGCGCTTTTAGGGAGTACCTTTCTGGCTGGATGTGTGTTCCGCTTAAAAATGATGCAGGGCGGCAGTTTTCGCCCAGTGGTCGTGCAACATAACATCATGGTAATATGTTGGTTCTTGTAACCAGCAGTTCTTACTTTCACCTGTTTTGCGCCCCCCTTGTTGACTGTGTACCTAATAGGCGTGTCGAAATACACTGAGGTCTGATTGGCGTTACCGATTTGACCCAGTCTGAACTCCTTCTCCAGCCGCTTCTTGATAACGGAGCGCTAGAATGTGACCAACTTCTCCTCAAAGTCAGGGGGTAGGTTTTGGCACACGGAAGTCCGCCGTCGCAGGCTGAACCTGAAACGCTTTGTGAAACGAGTGACCCAGCTCCTTCTGGCCTTAAATTGGGTCCGTGTGACGCCTGTAACGTTTGCGATTTCCCTCGCCTTCGCCTGTATTATCTCTCTCGTCACAGGCATTGCACTTTCTCTTTCCTTCCTGATAAGTTGGCGACATCCTTCTCAACCTCGTGGTGTCACCTGCTCTTGGGTCCAGTGAAGGCAGTTGGCAAAATACGAGCAGAAACATGACCGCAGTCCCCATTCAACACCTCCCAACTCTGGTCTGACAGTTCTAGCGTGAGTCCGCTTTCAAGACTCGTATATATAGCCAGTGCTTTTAAATTTATAAGGCAGCTTTCTTGTGAGAACTGGGGCAGCGCGATGCCCGTCTGGGCTCGAAAATAAGCATATGATGGCTTGCTCAACGGGCTTCTTATTTTGACCCTTTTTGTCGCAGTTGTAAGAGTAGCAAGCATGACCGTGAGGGCTTGATCAACGAAAGACTGTGGTCGTGGCTGCATATATTTGGCACATAAGGAACGTGGGCTAAGTTTCATCGAGTGGTTTTTGTTTTAATTCAGCTTACGGGTATGTAAGCGCTCTATCATTTTTGGCTGTCGTGTATTAATGCACTAAATCAGCATTCGTGGTCATTGCAAACATGCGAGGCAATGAGTTTCAGCGCATTCGTTTTTTAATTCATGACAATTTTTTTAAACTTAATTCTTCCTGAACTGATTACAGCTGATACTGTTGTCAGCTTGTCATTAGAAGCCTTGTCATTAGGAGAAACATGAGAGCTGCAGCCTTTGCGGCACGAAGCTGGCGCTTCAATGATTGCACTTCAGCGCAAGCCGACGACTTGATCTGTTTGGCAGGACGCGTCCAAGGTCCGGTCCCGACCGCTGTCGCTCGTCGAAAGTGCTACCGCTGCAAAAAGATTAAAATACTGCTTAAATCTAATCCTCCCGAACTCGTGACAGGAAGCCACGGATTTTCAGACACAATAAGCAAACAAAAAACAAGGCTACAAGCAATGCTTACCGTCAATGCAGTCAACCGCGGGTGCAGGATCAGTCACAGACAAGCTCGCTTCGGTGGCATCTTGAGACGGCAGGCTGGAACACGATAACTCGCGACGTCGTTTCGCCTGTTTCCGAGCTACTGGCGCTCACCAACGTGGTTTACACTTTGTCAAATAGCCTGGAAGGCCGTCAAAAATACTTGGGATAGCGTCAGGGCGGAGCGCCGGCCTCCCCCGCTGCAATCATACCGCGTCGCCGTTCACAGCGAATTCCTCGACACGAATGATGTCGGCAGCGTGAAAGTGCTTTTCGCAAACACGCGCATATTTAGAATCAAAACTGAAGTCACCAGTCTCTTCCCGAGGTATAGCACGCTTCCACTTTTCCGACAGCTCCTTGTCAGCAGGGAAGCGAAACAACGAGACCTTCTCTGTCACGCCTTTGTAGCCGGACCGGCACCCTGGTACACAACAAGTGTTCGGCATGGTGTCACGCACACGAGTTACATGATGTCAACGCACAACACAGCGGCAGGCGGTGAAATTCGCACTCTGATAACCAGCGGCGACGCTTCCTGACCGGTCTCGACAGCGCTGAGCTCGCCGAATGATGCCCTTCAGTGCCCCGTGGCGCCGCAGCACGGCAGGCGCTGGCGGTATATGAACCTCTCCCATAGCGTTACGGAGGAGTTTCGTGACCAGAAAAAAGCATTGAAGGACTGTGCTTCCGCTTAAAAGCCATGGTTTAGTGGCATCGCTTGGTGGGTGCCATTGCACTCCGAACACGGGTGCTTCTCGAGGTCACGCAGCGACAAACACAAGCAAGCACGGATCGACAAGACCTTTGTTCCCAATGTTTGAACAAGCTAAATAGAGCCTGCAAACCAAGACCTGCTAAACTAGAGACCTGCACTTATGGCGGGGTCCTATGGGACTGCACACCCAACTTTCGTTTGCTTTTTGGCTGTTGAGGGTGCTCGGTTGACCTGTTCGTCTGCCATGATGATCATCATCTTCTATGTATGATGGCACTGTTGGCTTTCGCGCATGCAAATTGAACGTTGTTTGCAATGCATGTGCTAGGACAAATTTCTCTCCTCTTACTGCCTCCCAGTGCATTTGTCCTGTCTTACTATTATAAAGTCTAGTAATGAGCCAAGCAAATAGTTTGACATTTTTTTTCAGTCCTAGCAGAGAATATTCTGTTTGTGCGCGTGCATGCTTGAGACTTGCTGGTATCACAGCTGCGATAAAGAGATTGGTCAGGCGCTCAGTTGTTTAAAGACTATTTACACAATGCTTACATATCATTGTAGGTAAAGCACGCTTAATGCAAGCCTAAAACAGTTTTCTCTAAGTATTTTTGAGAACAAGTTACCTTAACCGTAATGTGTTGCTGTTTATACATTCATGCAGTTGGTAACTGATGGACAAGAAATTGACTCTGGCTTGAAATATAGGCGTGCGTAGATCTCTAAGCCACTAAAAAAACAAACAAACTATAGGCGATATTGTTAAGTAGTTTTGTAAATACATAAATACAATAAGCATGCTACCTACCACATATGTACAGCTGGCGAAATCTTGAGCTAGCTAGCGTGCGTGACGACTGCTTTTCAGTGCTGCTGCGCATTGCGGCATAGGAAACTTGCAGAAAACTAGTATTAGGCACGGGCTTAGTGAGCCTAGACTTACGTTATATATTTTCGCAAGTTTGCTCCGTCATCAGCTGCAGAAGCACGGAAGAAAACGTGTCCGTCACGCATGCCAGCTAAATATTTGGCTGGCTGTACACCTTAGCAGGTGAAACGTGCTCACGCCTTATATTTAATCAGAACTTTCGAAAAGCCCTTTTGGAAGGTTTGGTTTTTTATGTCCGTTGAAATCTTGTGCACCTCAGTATTCCGAGACGAGAATTAATTAATTTGATGTGCTTGAGTCTTTGTCGCATGAACATCTTGATCAAGACCGCGATGCAAGCTACAGTTATGGCATTGAATATAACTTCAGTAGTGTTAACTGGAAAGACATGGGAGAGGTCTTTGCCCTGCAGTGGGCGTAGTCAGGCTGATGATGGTGATGACCAGCATCGATGGTGTAACTGAACTTTCAGCACTTTTCGAGATATTTGCTTCTGAGCTATTCTTGTCATTCTTCCTTTCTTGGCGGTCTTGTCGGCTACATAGTTAACGAAAAAGGACCTGCTGAACTTTTCGAGGACAAGCCGCGTGACCACTTCCAGGTGCTGTTCGGTCCTTCCGTCACGCCTGAAAAGTCTGTTCTACAGAAGGGCACTTTGCACAAAAAATGATATAGGTTTCATTTCGCAAAGGACCAAGGCGCGAGGGCTTCTGCTGCTTTCTCTACGCGCAGATGAAAGAAACGAATGCATTTTTTCAGCGCAAAAAAAAAAACAGGACAAAGAAAGGAGATAGACGCAGGACGAACGCTGACCAGTCTGCTGTTTAGGGCAAACGCGCACATCCTCGCCCGAAATGAGGCGACGGCAAGGAGAATGACTAGCCCAACAGAGGGGTTGCCACAAATAAACTAAGGAAGCGCAGGACCCATTGTCCTAGAAAGCAGACTTGTTAAAGTGGAAAGACGGGCTAGTTGGTCTTGGTACGTAGAATGCATTTTTTCAGCGCCAAAAACACAGGGCGTAGAAAGGATTTTTCAGCACAAATGCTCATTTCAGACAACGCAAGAAAAGCACGTCCTGTGTTTTTTGCTGTGACAAATTTATTCCATGTACCAAGACCAACTAGCCTTCTAGTACAATGGGTCCTCTGCTTCCTTCGTTTATTTGTGGCAACCCCTCTGTTGCACTAGTCAACCTTCTTGAAAGAAATGAATTTGAGGTTAGGGTACGACAGTCCTCCACGATCCATATTGAAAGTCACGGCTGTGGCAGGAACTGATGATCATGGGGCCTTGATGTTTTCACCGCTCTGGTGACAGTCGATTCCATCTTCCACTGCCTTGACTAAAAATCCTGCTATAAGGCCCAGTGTGCTGGCCCTGATCCCGGGAATCGGGGCACCCAAGAGAAACCAGAGGCCGAGATGCAGTGACAAAATGAGATTTACACACACGAAAAAAGTTGCGCTTTCCTCTCCTAGGGCAGGTAAAGCGGACAGCAAGGTACAACATCATTATATTGTGCAGCTCAGGTTTATGCATTCTTTATTAAGCTCTGAAACACGTTTTTCATGCTTAGAGCCGTTACGCAAGTATAGCTGCAATCGGATGAACATGCAGTCAAGGAAAAGAAACTTGGCAGACAGACTGCGATGAGAATTAAGAGAGGCGTTTGAAATGCATGCACTCAATTATTCTGTTGCACCTCTTCCTTCCTTTCTTCTTTTACGAAAGCAGGCATTTAGTAACGGTGAATCTCTATGTATGAATTTTTTGTTTGTTTGTTTAGTGCGAAAGCATATGCATTTAGCCTACCACAGCGATTTCAACCATATATGTCTCACGTGAAGAAAATGGAGCCTCATCCAGACTCAATGAAGGAATAGGTGTAATGCACCTTTCCTTTTCTCAAAAACAGTGCATATTTTGGACTTCGCTGTCTTTGAGTAAAGGAAAAGCGCTAACTGGCTCCCTGGGTCAGTGGAAACCTCAATCACGCTTTGAGGTATACGTGGCGGCGGTGTGCACCTACAGAAACCGTGCTTTCACACAATATTTTGTGCTGAGCAGTGCTAAACCGCTAGCCATGCTCTTCCTCTATAAAGCATGCGTCGGTAATTATATTCGCATGAAAGGTGGTGTCAAAAACAAGATGCTTAGCATGGCTGCAAACGGAAATGTTCACCAATCGAGATCCTCAAAACAGCAAGGTGTGGCTGCGAAACCCGTTCCATTTCAGCAGCAGAATCGGCATGCATTGCGACTCCTCCTCCTGCGTCAGTGTGTCCGCGACCGCTGGCCATGGCAACAGATGACTCCTTGGTAGCATCTGTGACACCTGGTGGCCCGAAAGTGTCTGAATGGAGCCCAGAGTGGCCACAAGTTTCCCAGTAGTACTGCTTGCTGAAGAGTGAACAACACCCGTAACCAGCATTTTCTGCAATCACAAAAGCGTGGCACAAGCATCTGTCTGGTCATTGCGGCTGTTCATGCGCTGGATTGCAGAAAGCAGGGCCTCCACAGGATTGCTAAAGAATTTTGCTGTTAAAACACAGACGAAGCTGCAGATTGGATGAGGTGTCTGGTGCACAGAACTGTTGACACCGTCGTCACCTGCAGCACTTCGTAAGTTTCGAGAGACGAGAATGCACTCTTTTGAGGTGCTACTTTCTTCCATGCTGCAAAGAAGGAAAGGAACTTGTTCTCCAGCCAGGAAAACCTGAAATAAATATCAATAATGATGCCAAACCGTGCGGTCAAAAATTATGATAGACTACCTGTCATCGTCAGGAGAGCTGAATGGCATCGTGTTTGGATCTCTGCTCACAATGTAAAAGGTCGTGCTTCGTATATTGTGAATAGTGAACCACTTGAAAATAAGTTCCATCAATTGCATCGTTGGCAGACTGTCTTCAAAGCCAAATATTTGTCTGTTTTGTCGCAGATAACGAAGGATGGCTGTAACCTAAATAAAGGGAAAAAGAATTTTGAGGCACGTTGGAGAGCAGCGCCATTGATTTTCTGTTCTCTTCTTTCTCCTGGTTCAGATACCATTGGTACCTGCCAGCGGAGAAAATATGTCAAGAGCCCTCTTGACATTCATTTTCTCGAAAGTCGTAGGGAAGAAATGTTTTCGCTTGAGGCATCTCACTAATTTGAAAGAAGGCTGCCGTTCAGTGATTTCAAGCAGCATTCTAAGATGTCTAGGGCTATAGTGTTGATCCCCATTACATAGGGTTCGGTTCGAGGCAAGTAGCTGGTTTCACAGATTTTTGAGAATGTGGCAGGGATCAAACCCCAAGAACAGCTTTCACCTACTGTTCATGGGGTGCCTGCAAAAGAAGGAAAACAGGGAAAGCACCAGTGGGCGCAACGTAATAAAAAAAATACCCTATCTCATTCTTTAGGCTAATACAAGCAAACAACAGTTTTTGATGCTAATGTGAGCATGCATATATACTTATGCCTTGCAGCTTCTGCTTCTACAAACGTATAGTATCGATCTGTGGGAAGTTAGCATCGAAGAGTAAATGAATGTAATGCAGACATTAAGCGTCTTTGGCACTTAATGTCTGCGTTATTTAAACTTATTTAAACTTGCCTATTTAAAAGCATGAACCGGTCTTTAAACTTGTGAATAACACGTAGCTTGTCTAACGAACGGGTGATCATGTGTGCCATACAAAAAATTGGCAGTGGCTTAGCTCTACTATGCCACGATAGAGGTAGCGTGAGGTGAGGGCGAGGTGTCCACATCTCGGTGGGCACCTGAACCAGAGGGAAGGCGCATAGCTGCCCTCTTGGAACAGTGGACACCTCAACCATGCTTTAAGCTTAGTGGCGGTAGTGACACGTGTGCGCTGCATGCGTTGGCATTGACAACGTTGTGCCAGAAACGCGATGCTGAAGCCATAGGCCATCTGCTACCCTTTGGAACGAACACCAGCGCGTCTGCCAAGTCTATGACGTCACTGTTCTGGAATGTGCAGCTGGCGGGCCTTCCCCACGCAGTGGCGGCGGCAGCTCCGCCGCACCAGCTGCGCAGCTGTGACATCACTCGCTCCTCGCGAATGCGCAGCCAGTGTAGAAAATGACCTAGTTTCCCAATTTCTAGCACAACTCCGAAGCCCAGAGTGTTTCCTCTATAACATCAGCGTACATTGCTATGTTTACTGTAGGTGAAGTGCATAAGAGAGAAGTAGTGCGGAGGTACTTACGGCACCTCTGAGCTTATTTTTCCATTGCCTAATACGGCAAACATCTTGCAACTGGAGGCATAATTGTCGGCTACTAGGCGCACTACTGGGAGCCCAGCCTTCTTTATGGACTTCATTTCTTTCATTGTTAGGTGGTGCAGTTCCTCCCCTTTAATCGATTGGGTAAAGTAGTACCCTACTGGTAGACTGCAAAAATCTTGCATAGGCACGCACACGATTTACATACTTGTTAATCAGTTATGCATATCCCTTACATAATATACATATACCGTTACGTAAGTGTTGGGATATTTCACGTGTACTGCGTAGAGAGGCTGACAAAGACGAAGGCAAGGTGTGTGGCCAGCTCAATCTCCAGACCTGCTTCGCTCTCGAGGCTTCCCATTTTAACAAGTCCATGAACGGCGTCTCCTTGCTTTTCATAGCTTGCACACTGCTTTAGAGCCATCTCGTCAACTACAAGGAAGCCCATTTGTTCCTAAAAAATGAAAATCTTTTGAAAGTGTTTTCAAGAAAAAACAATCTTGAAAGAAAACATAAGGCGTGAAGAAACGCTGTACTTTTCTTGATGTTTTGGCCGGGGACCGGCCTCCGTCTGAAAAAACTGAGCTGTGGGCAGTCTTAAATTTATATGATGATGTTATCGCTATCAGCACCAGTGATGATGAATATGGAAATGCTAAAATTGGCGAAATCATGCAATCTCAAACGTACTAAAGTTATGGATCAGGGGTCATCTAAAGTACCAAGAAAACATAGACACGTGTCGAACTTACGAGGTGCAGAACAATGCGTGCGAAAAGGGTGTGTGAAAAATAAAAGAAACAAAGAAAGGACACGATGGGAAGCTACATTCTTGATGATACGCATAGCTTCTGATATTTACACATTCAATAGAATGAATAGAACCACACGAAAGGGCAATGATTCAGAGTGGAATGTGATCGCGATACAGGTATATTGTTTAGTCACGTACAACGCATTTTACAAACGGAATAAAAACACCAGTCATGTCCCCACTGTTCTCAAGCATTCAGTACATATCTTTTTGATATTTGCTTGCTAACTGATTGCACACCCAGCACAACATGCGGCCGTAGTAATCAGAAGACCTTTACCTTGTACTGCATGGATAGTTTGCACAGATTCACTTCAGTGTCAAAAATGTTTTCTCTGTTTTGTGTGCATCTGCTTTGTGGTTGTACCATCATTTCTAGCATAGTTTTTCAACCATGTGCTGGTGGCAGGCTTCAGCACATTCTTCAGGACTAGGTCTGGACTGTGGCCCCTTGCACAAATGCCAATGAAGAGCCAGCCTTTGGTTGCTTTCACCATGAAATAGCTGCTCACACTCCTTGCTTGTTACCTGCTCCTAAACAATCTTTGTGCCTAGTGCCACATTTACAATAAATGGCTGAGGAAACTTCAAACCCCCTCTTCTCATGCGGCCAATGAGAATATGGTCACTGGGCTCTAGTCCTTTTCCTGTGATCGTCCACTCTGCAGAATGTCGTTGCCAGGCTTTACTGCACCATGTGCACGGAAACTGGCTCTGTATATTGGAGCTGGCATGTCTTTCATGGCTTCTCCAGTTTGCTCTCACGCAAACAGATCTTGTATTTTTTAATCAGAGCATCAGCAGACGGCTCCTTCTCCTTTGCTTTAGATGACTTGGGGAAGCCTGTAAAGCAGTGTGTTTTTGACGCGGGCCTTTGTTTCTGCTTCAAAAGCTTCGGTTATCAAGATGTTGTCAGCTGAACTCACAGCCACCTGTAGTATCTAAACCTTGCCTCAACGGCATTGGTCTGAAACTTCTCCCAAAGAGCATTGAAACCAATTTCAGCCAGACAGTTGCGTGACATTTCAATCAGTGCGTGTGCGATTAGCCTAAGGGCATGATGAGTTTAAGCTTGTCAGCATACCTGCCTGCATGCCTCTGCCCTCACAGTGGTCAAGCACAGTGACAAATTTCTCTAGCTATTGCACTTGCTGGCAACTATTTCTACTTATTAGCTGTCACCAAAGATCACGCAGCCTCTATCCTTATGGGGAGTTTCAGCATTCACTACGCTCCACCATAAAATCTGGTCTGTAAGTCCAGCTGTTCCTTCAGCAACAGTTAGCTTGAGTTCGGTGCCCAGCTGCTAGACAAAGCTGCTGAAGATTTTCAGAGCTAGCTTTGCATTCTGTCCAGATTTGTAGTGTTCAGGGACTTGTGAGGCCTAATACAACCTTAACAACACTCTCCTATCCAGCCTTGTAGAGGTCCTTCAACGAAGTGAATGAGGCCCCATGCGTCCTTACATCACACTCAAAAGGGGGATAATATAGGCATATGTCACAATTCTTTTGTTTCAACGAATTAAGGCAAATGCATTTCAACAAATGCTTTGGTCTATCGACTGTGGCTCCGTGCACAGAGGTACAGCCGCACTGCTGTGGCTCTACACTGAGCAAATGAGTTTGCTGGGAAGTTAGTTGTCAGGCATTAATGGGCACGCATGCGCTTCACGCCATAAGCGAAACTGAAAATTTGTCTGCGAAGTCTCCCAACACATATGTGAAGAGAAACACAGAGAGATTTTTTCTAGCTTATCCCTTTTATTTATTTGCTGAAGAATAAAATGAAAAACCTAAGAGCGGCATCTCTGGTTCTTGTAAGGCCTGTGTAAAAGGAATGAAAAACGTAAATTACCGCCTGCACAACGGTACGATCACAGAGTGATGTTGCAGACTACAAGTTGTCATGGCATCTTGATGGTTCAGCATGACAGCGAGTGAGTGTATGCCACAAATTTTCCTCGCCCTGCTGTGCGGACAAGCTAGCCGTCTTTTATTTACCATCGGCGATCAGCGGCTGCAGTGGCCATCATCTGTCTGCGAAGGCATGCATAGTTGTGTACATTGCTTACTTTATTAAGTGCACCTCCTTTTATTTATGGAAGTCCACTGGGTGGATGAAGCAGCTTTTGATTATCTCTTTACTGTGGCATCTGATGTGCTTCTAAAAATGTGCTTGAATTTTTCTTCTGCCTCGTTCTCTTTCACGGCAAAGATCAGTACCACTGCTGGATGTTTTGCTGCAGCCATAGAGTTTCTCAGTATTACGCTGCGACAGCCACAGTGTCATGACATCTTGCGGCCACTCACAGTTGCAACCAAACTGACATCCACTTCCAGAGTTTTGACCAGTCAGGTGAGGCCAAAAATGACTGGTGTCAATTATGACACAAACTTGGACTACGGGGCAAGGTTGGCCGGTCAACAAAGACCAAAACTGGTGGTAAAAAATCGTTTGTAATCAACTATTAACGCTCCGCACTAGTATTTTGAGCTCATTTTCATGATTGCTAAGCCCATAGCTCTTTCAAGGCAAAAAAAAAAAGAAATGGACATCCGAAAACTTTGTGTCTATAGCCCTTTAAGAGGTTGGCACACTTCGAATTCAGCTCAGCTGCTTAAGCTTATATTGTTGTTTAACTTGTACATTTAAAAGTATAAAAATAATATTGTTCGAATATTATTTCGGTGCACATAGCAGTTCATCTTGCAGGGGTTTTTACTGGGCCATTTAACCTCCTTTATGGTCTAGGCCGTGAACGCTGAGCTCCCTGTAGAGTACACCATGTGTGACCGTCTTTACAGTGACATCAGGGGTATGCAACACAACATAGAACAGGACAGTTTGCCCGGTGCCAAACATTTATTGGGGCTTTCCCAAAAGACCACTGGCAAGATCTGCGACTCGTGCCGTTTGGCTTAGTCTGGCGGCTGACGGGCTAGATGGCGACAACAAAAGGAGGAGGCAGATGTGTTCACCTTGCGTCCTCTCGCTGGCGCGGCTCGATGTCATCTCTCCGGCCACAGCTGGTCCCTGCCAATGCCGGCACATATGCCCGTCATCATTTTCGGCCAAAATGACCGTCCGCTTATGCGATGCTGGCCCTGTGCACTTTGAGTCGGTCTGGGGGGGTCACAGCGCTGCTGAGCTGGCTGCTTGTCTACTTGTCCTTGGAGGGACAGGAAAGTGTTTTCTCTTTTTTTTTGTTGTCGACGGTGCGCTTCACCTGCACAGGGAAAACACAGCATTCTGTAATTCCTGCAGTGTTGGTGCTGGGAGCGCTCTGCTTTCTGGAGAAACCAAGTTTCGTTTTTTTCTTTTGTTCTTCCTTTATTTTCACTTCATATATTACAAAACGTTTGCAAAAACTGCTGGGTCAATAGCCGAAGCTAGTATAGGCCCAGTGTACACGTTTGTTGTTGCAGCAACAGAAGATGCCAACATGAAACTCGGTTAGGAATGATCAGTTATCAAAGTAAGTAGCGAGCAACACTCAACAGCACACATAAAAAGATCAATATGTTTGTGCCAATTAAGGTTCTTATCTAAGGTTACACCGAATTCTTTAATGGTGTCAACTTGCTCAATTAAAACGTTATCAAGGCAAATATGTAATCCTGTATCTGTGACATGTTTGTGCATTGCCCTAAACAGGATGTACTTTGTTTTCACAGCAATTAATGTCAGTTTATTAGCCTGAAACCACGCAGAGATTTTACTTAGCTTGTGTGTCTTAGCCTCAATTTCAGTTAGTGTTGCCTGTAAAGACTATTGCAGTGTCGTGAGCATACATCTCCGTTTTTGAATTCTGCAGAGAGGAAAATTGTTAACATAAATAGAAAACAGCACAGGGCCTAGGACTGACCCCTGGGGCACTCCAGTACAGACAGCTGGTCAAGGTGATTTTAGGTGTTTTAGGTGGACCAATTGTTTTCTGTTAGTAAGGTAGCTTGTAAAGAAATCAAGAGTGGAATCTCTAAAACCATAGTGCTCTAGCTTGTGAATTAAAATGTTATGGCTACTAGGAAGAAGGCTACGGATATTTCATTATTATGCAAAGATGAACATAACTCTTGAGACAATGCCATTACTGCTGTAGATGTATACCTGTTATTCCTGAAGCCATGTTGACAGTGAGATATGATTCTAGTTCTCTGCAAGGAGTCATTTAGCTGCTTTGTGACAAGTTTTTGAACACAGTGTTAATGATACCCAAAACTGGGATTGGATGGCAACTGCCTGGATCATTACTATCGCCTTGTTTGTAAACTGGTATAACTCTAGCCATAACACGTGTATGAACGCCAGCTCTTCCCTCCCGACGGAGATCCTTCGCCAGATGGCGAGTTAGCGCAACCGAGCTTCGAGTCAGAGCAACCCGAGCCGCCCGCATGAGAGAGTGATGTGAGGAGAGGTTGAGGAGGACGAGCGCTTGCGCGTGAAGACAAGGGAATCAGGTGTCGAACACGAAGGAAGCAAGGCCACTTTTTTTTTAACTATCCGCCCTTTGTAACGGAAAGACGAGTAAGCGTTTCTGAATTATTCTTTTACTCTAACAATTCAGAAGTGGGATAGAGTCAACATTCACCTGAACCTACGAAGCCAACCGGCAAGCCCCACCATGCCTGTCACTCGCACCGGAACATCTCCAACGGATGTGAGAAACGAAGATGGCGGATGACTGAGCAGTGGTGGTGGGAACGACGACGCCGACTGCTTGAACCAAGGTGGATCCGACGACGCGGTGACAAGTGGCAACTTACCTTCGATACCTCAGGCCAGCGTTCAGGCAGCAGTGAGAGAAGCCATCAATGGAATTGCCTTGCTTCAGACGCAGCTAGCAGCGGCCACACCCATCATTGGCGCGGGAGAGACAGCTCGGTTAGTGCCATCGTTTGATCCAGTGTCATCCAGCTCTCCGACAGTAGACGCTTGGATAAGACGCGTGGACACCTTGGCACAAGTCTACCATTGGCCTAACCAGCTGACATCTGGCAACGCACTCTCGAGGTTGGAAGGGCCTGTGAAGACATGGTATGACTCTCTCTCATCCGTTAACAAAGCATGGCCGGAATGGAAAGAAGAAATTAAGCACGCCTTCCCCACGACAGCGGGATTCCAACGACTCCATCGAGAAATGGAGGAGCGACAACAAAAGCGCGTTGAGCCCATCGAGTGTTATTACTACGACAAGCTCTCGAAAGCTCTCCATTGCAACCTCACAGATGAAGCTTGCATTGAATACCTCATCATGGGGCTCTATGACGACGAGGTAATTAGAGCAGTGTTCTCGCGGCAAACAAACAAACGAATCCTCAAGGCCCAGCACACCAACGATTCGCAGATGTTAAAAAAGGGGGGAGAAGAAATATGAAGAAGCTGAATGGGATGCGAGAGAAAGGTACGGTCCTAACTAGGAGCGATGCTAACTTGCCAAGGTCAGGAAGGGTGCAGGGGCATTCAACCGACTGCTTCCCGTCCCCCACAAGTGCTCTCTACCCGGCGATAGTACTAGGAAGGGGCAATGTGGGCTTGACCCTTCAGTCAACGGTCAACTGTACACGCGGGGGGGGGGCATAATCTTCATTGCCGCATTGCGACATGCCTGCGATCCCCTGGCGCCATGGCCAGCCGTGGCCACCTCGGTCTCAAAAGAAAAGAGTAAGATAAGGCATGTACACACTTTGTGACAAACACTGTTGGCAAAATTTCCAGATAAAGTGGTCCCCCAAACTATTCTCGTTTTCCTGCATATGCCAAAGCCCATGGCAACAAAAACGAAGCAATGGCGTCGGCCTTGAACACTATCGACCACAAGAACCTTTCTCCGAAGGCGAGGAGGAAGCCGTCATGGAGTGAAAGAGGTGAACCCCTCTGCTTCAAGTGCAGCGAGTACGGCTACGTGTCCCTCAATTGCCCGGCACCACTGCGAAAAGCGAGATGCAACGCTTGCGGGCGAGTGGGCCATGAAGGAAAAGGCTGCAGGGCAAAAACGGAGAGACGAGCGTGCGTTGCTCAAAACGTGGTGGGCTTTGACCTCTGAGTCGCTGAAGGAGCGAACGAAAAGTACTTCATGATGGCGAAAGCGAACGGCTGCGACATACGAGCATACGTCGATTTCGGTAGCCAAGGTGTAACTCTGTGGAAGGAGGATGCTAACAGAATTGGAATCGATGACAAGAAGTTGACCAAGCCGTTCACTATCGGGGGCTATGGGTCCGGACATGTGACACCGTGTGGGGAAACGAGCCTCACCCTCTTAATCGACCAAGCTACAGCGGACGTTCCCGTGCTGGTCATGCCAGACGCATCACAGTCCGTACCCCTACTTGTGGGCCAACCTTTCACCGAGCAACTACGCGTCACGATTGTGAGGCGGAAAAACACAGTGCGGATTTTTGAGGAACACAGGAACGAGGACAGTAGTGACGACACGCTTCAGTCCATTGAAATTACAGAGCTCCCAGAACAACCTGTGTGCCTATCGGCGAAGGAAACAACGGTTATGCCCCCAAAATACATGGGTTTTGTTAAGCCCTACGCCACAGGTTACATTTTGCAGGTGTTTCCTTGTGCTTTCTGTATTAGCATAGAGTTCTTCTCTTTTTTTTCTAATTCGTATTACTGCCACTGCACGTTTTGAGGTGGACCTGAACTTATTTGAATAACAAACGTTTTCTTTTTGACATTTCTGCTTATTGTAGCATTTATCTTTCTCTTTCATAGACTCAAGTATGTTTTGGTTTATCGACGGGCACAAAGGTTGTTTGTACCTACGGGTTATGCATGATGTCCATTTCGATATGCAGACTCAAGAGCCTCAAAAAAATTTTCAAATTCAATGTGAACATTTGTATTATATATGTTGTTGAAATCGAAATTCTACATTTTCTCCTGTTGCTTGACTAGCTTGCTTTGTTCATGATCATAGAAACATGCCTCATATAGCCGATCTAGGCTAGGTTTTCCTATGGCATTGTTTCTAGCTCATGAGCCTCTTCAGGTGCGTGCTTAATTCAGAGTGACAAATGCCTTGTTGAAAATATCGCAGTGCTTAGGTGTCACCCTGTTTCCTGTCATGCTGTCAGCAATGCAAGTTCCTGTACATGTGTTCTGGTGCGACATACGTTTGCAAAGAAACATTGGACTGTTTTGTAAGAGAGAAGCGGTTTGTTTGCTTGTTGTGCCTTTTTTTGCTTAGCTTGCTGACCCCGGCACAGCTTACAGTGTAAACTCTATGGAATTACATTTGCAGCATAGGGAGGTAATGTTTCCTTTAAATTAAAAAGACGCATTGACCCATGAGATGAAAAGCCTCATGGAAATTGTCTTGCAAGCCAGTGTTCATGCAGTGTTTTTGCACTCAGTTCCTCAGGCATTTTAGCAGGTGTGAAAAATATGATGCTGCCAGGTTGTCGCACAGCCCCGAAAGGTATTCCTCCACTGGCATCGTTAGGGAGTCGGGGGTGGACCAGTCTCCCGCTCCATGCCTGAAATATCCACTTGCTGAAGTGGTCCATGACCACTGGCAAAAAAAGTGGTAGTGTTTTAATGTAGTTAAACTGAGTAGACAAGCGAAAGCATTTGTTTAGACTGGTTTGCTCATGGTTTTGCTTTGCTAGGCTGTCGGCATGTCCGGCGACAATATTAGTTCGATAGTCGTATTAGTTGAATAAGATGCCCATGTGCAATGCACAGTGCGAGAGTGTGTTTCAGTTTAACATGAGGTGTGATTGGCTGTGGTGATTGCATAGTGCTTTCATGCAATGGTCAACGAAGATGATCTGGTCGCACTGCCACGGTCTCAAATCCCAGTCGGAGCAATATTTTATTTTATTTATTTATGTACAGTTTGACCAAGGCAGCTCTCAAGGCCAAGCTTCACACAAGCTCGGTTAAACCTCATGGAGTAGTGCTTTCATGCTAATATTTGTTCTTGCTTGGTGTTATGGGATGCGGTCCCACGATGTCATGCCGTGATTGGCCATGGAGCCTGGCTACTAATCGGCTGCATGAAGCCAGGCATTCGTCTGCCTCAGGGCTTCACACTTTCGCACATAAAGCACGAGTGGGCGTAGCATATTATATCTCTTTTCATGCTAGGTGAAGTAGTGAAACGACACAGCTTAGTGCAAGTCTTGGAGCCGCTTGCATGCCCAGTGATGCACGAGTCATAAAAGTAACGTAACAGCACTTACAAAAATGACTCTTGAAACTAGGTTGATGTGCTGTTGAGGCCTTGTTGGTTCAATGACCTTTTAACGGTAAATCAAAAGGGTTTGAGATTGCTTAGCAAAAGCACAACAAAATTTTTGTTGAGTAATGTCCAATGAAGTAGTCACTGAGTATTTATCGTTGATTTTTTGTTGCATCATCGTTGTGTTCATCAGATATAACCGGCTTACAATATAGGCAACAGGTGACATTTTTTCACACTTGAAATGAATAGTACCCCTGTAGTTTGTTCATTACTTTGGGTCTGGAAGCACATTCAATGCAATTTCGATTTTCTACCTAATGTGCCTATGAAACAAATTGTGGCACTCGCCTCAGTATTGCTATCATTCAGCTTATGAGCTCAAGGGTTGTATCGCGGCCATATTTCGATGTAGGCAATATGCTGATTGCCATGTGCTGAGTTTTCATGGCATTTTACAGAACAGATGATGAAAATTGTTATCTGGAGCCCTTAATTCACTACATGTCATAACCCATAATTCAGAACAGGCATGTAAAAATTTATCAATTAGGCAACAGCTTTTGTAGTATGCGTGCTGGAGACCACAGTTTTTTAGGCAGAAAATACTACTGCACTTAATATGGTACACTTCATTTCGAAGTTCACATTCGAAGAGCATACATACATGTGTAGTGCTAAGGATATCTATTCTCAAGTCAACCTACCTAAATTAGTTGTGTGCAGAAAGTGACCACGTTATAGGATGGCAGAATAGCCTTGCTTGCAATAAAAAGATATCTATCAGTGCGACCCAGCAAAGTATTGCCAAAGTGACTGGTAATCTTCAGGATACCAGCATGAGAATCTTTCTGAAGACGAAGTTTTTGATCACTTACAGCAAAAAAAATAAAATGACTTCGAACTTTTTATTCTTGTATATTTGTAACAACATTGCACAAAAGCATAGGGCAAGAATATTTAAAAATACTGAATCACATGTACATGTTCATTCAGGCACCTATCAGAAGCAGCATAGCACAGTGCATCTGGCAAAATAACTATAATCCTTTTTGTTCAGTTCACAGAACTACTGTATTAAAAACTAGTAACCTCCACCAGAAAAAAAAAAATTGTACACAAACAAGTCTAGGAATTGAAACCATACAGTGATGAGCTGTAAAAATCACCGGGCTTCGAACAAAATCTGAACGTCTGGTTTGAATTAGGTTGCTGCAGTGGCTCAGTGGTTATGGCGCAGTGACCACTAACCTGGAAGACGCGGGTTCATTCAGCAAGGTGGGTTCATTCCCGGCCACGGCGGTCGAATTTTGATGGCGGCAAAATTCAAGAGGCCCGTGTACTGTGCGATGTCAGTAGATAATAAAGAACCCCAGGTAGTCGAAGTTTCCAAAGCCCTTCACTACGGTTTCCCTCGTAGCCTGAATCGCCTTGGGATATTGAACCACCATAAACCAAACCAAACTGGTTTGAATTAGCTGCATGTTTATGAACAGGGAAAGGAAAGATCCAGTTTGAAAGTTAAACTGCATTCAAGTCTTTAGCCCTGTCATATCGAGCCTCACCTGTCACTGATTTTCCAAAGCACAGGCCTCTTTGGAGGAGCAGCCGAAGTCTGTACAGGTTCGTCATCACTGCTGTCCTGATCCGGTTCAGAATCTGTTAGATGAGACGAAACGGCAACGTTCTCTGGAGATTCTTCATCAGTGCCGGACAGATCCAGGTCAGACGATTGCCCAGCCGCAATGCTTTCAAGTACTCGCTCGACAGTTGAATCAATGACGTGGTCGATTTCCTGTAACATGTGCAATCATAGCACCCTCATCAGGAAAGAAAAGGAGACAGCAAAAGACAGGCATAAGAAGAAGAGAATGAAAACACAGCAGAAGAAAGGAATGGGCAAAAAAATGTGGGCTCGGTCCTGTTGTCCAGCACGTTGGACATCACAATCTCATGCACCTGTACAAACAACTGATGCGGTTTTTGCAGCCTGTCAAACTGAGCGGTGATCTTTTACTTGGGAACAGTTAGGAGCTCTGGAATCTGGTAGCGCATGGTGGTGGTGGTGGTGGTGAAAACATTTATTCAGAACAGGAGGTGTTTGGATCGGCCCGTAAGGGACCGATCCTCACAAACACTAGGTGGAGGTCCCTAGTTTGGGACCCCAGTGGCGGTAGCCGCCGCCCGGGCGCGCCCGACCAAGGCTTGTTGGGCCTGTAAGTCGTGGCAGCCGAGCAGGGTCGCCTCCCAGTCCTCCCGGGTTGGGTTGGGGATAGGGGGAATGGCCGGGTTGGAGGGGCAGGCCCACACCATGTGATAGGTGTCCGAAGACACCGCACCACAGTGCGGGCAGCTGCCGCTAAAGGAGGGGTCAAAATGTTTTAGTGCTGCCGGGCACAGCAATGTATTGGTGAAGAGGCGGAGAAGAAGCCGCTCATCCGCCTTCTTGAGGCCTTTACATGGGCTAGGGTAAAGGCGATGGCTATCTTGAAAGTAGGTTGCGATATTTTTGAACGTATAAACCGGATTAAAATCGGGTTCCTGATCAGGTGGGGAGGAGAAAACAGCCCGGTGAGAGAGCGCGCGGGCGGCTGCGTCTGCTGCCTCGTTTCCTGCCAACCCCTGATGAGCAGGGGCCCATATGAGGTGACGGTGTGCGGGGTCCGTATCCCGTATGCAATTTTGGTATATTCGATAGGCTAGGAAGGGAGTGCTGCCTTGTTCGACGTTCCGACAGGCCCCTCGCGAGTCGGTAATTATGTATTTTGAATTGGAATGTGAGGCCGCGAGAGCAATCGCGACCTCTTCTGCTTGTGTTGCACTGCGGGCTCTGAAAGTGAGGCCGTTAACTGTGTTGCTGTTGTGAACTACCGCGGCCGTGTACCATCCCCCGTGGTGAGGGCCGGAGGCGTCCACGTAGTATACACCTGTTTTGTTGCCATAATATCGGGCTAGCGCTTCCGCTCGTGCCAGGCGCCGACCATTATGGTCTTCATGTGACATGTTTGCTGGAAGAGGCCGCACGTGGAGGGCACGTCTCCACAGTTCCGGGATGCGAAACCTGTCTTCCATTGGAGGGGTGTGTTGTATATGGAGTCGAGCAAGAAGGCGGCGACCCGACTCCGTTAGCGACAAACGCGTGTACTGGTTTGTAAGGTGCGCCTCCCGGAGCTCCCGGAAAGTATTCACCACCCCAAGGGCCATAAGCCGGCTGTTCGAAGTAGTGATGGGGAGGTCAAGGGCACGTTTAACAATTTTGCGAAGGATGACCTCAAGGGCATCCTCCTCTTGTTTCCGTAGGTGGAGATAAGGAGTCGAATAGAGAATTCGACTAGTTACGAAGGCGTTTGCCAGCCGCAAGGCATCCTTACTTCGTAACCCTCCGCGTTTGTTGGAAACCCGGCGGACCATGCGGCCCACCTGGTCCCCCACCTTACGGAGTTTGGCCAATGTAGTGTCTGGCCGCCTGTGTTTGTGGATGTAGAGTCCGAGTACCCGTATCTCATCACTTTCGCGTATGGGACCACTCTCGAGAGAAAGAGATATTTTAGTTGTGCACTTCTGTGAGGGGCGGAGGTGCACAAATTCCGATTTTTGAGGGGAACATTGAAGACCGCAGCGGCGGGCGTAGCGGTCTACTATCGTCGCCGCTGTTTGCAGGCTGGTTTCAATATCCCCTGTGCTGCCCTGCGTGGCCCACAGAGTGATGTCATCGGCGTACAGGGCGTGCTGCACGCCGGCGACACCACTCAGCTGGGCCGGCAGGTGCATCATGGCCAGATTGAAGAGCAGCGGGGAAAGTACCGCGCCTTGAGGGGTTCCCCGCGTGCCGAGTAGGTAAGGACCATGGTCTCTATCTTGAATTCGAATGTAGGATTGACGATCCATTAAAAATTGGCTTATGTATCTGAATGTGTTGAGGCCACAGTCGGTGTGACTTAGGTTAGTGAGTATGATCTCATGTGTTACATTGTCAAATGCCCCTTTAAGATCCAAGGCGAGTACGACCCGGTCATTATGGGGGCATTCGAGGGGGTCAAGGACTTCCCGATTCAGTTGCAGGAGGACATCCTGTGCGGATCTGTGTGGGCGGAATCCGAACATGGTGCTCGCAAAGACATGTTTGTATTCAAGATATGTAGATAACCGATCCCGCACCATCGTCTCCATTAGTTTGCCCACACATGAGGTGAGAGAGATGGGGCGGAGGTTATCTGTGTCAATTGGTTTGCCAGCTTTAGGAATAAAAGTGACCAAAGCCGTTTTCCATTCGATTGGCAGGGGGGTGTCCCCGCGCCAAATCGCATTGACGTATTCCAGGAGGGACTGGTATGCCAAGTCGGGCAGGTTCGTCAAAAGCTTGACGGTGACCTTATCCCGTCCTGGCGCAGTGCCCCGTTTCATTTTGGCGAGAGCCGCCCGCAGATCATGGAGCTGGAAAGGTTGATCCAGCTCCGTGTTCTCTCTGCCTGCATAAGAGTACGCAGATCCACGGGGGTCTTGGGCTGTACACAGATACTGGTCCCGAAGTTTCTGTGCCAGTTGAGTCGTGTTGCCAGGAAAAGCGTGCATGGCTCGCTGCAAATGTTTTTGTGTTTCGGTTCGTGTTTGGGTTGGGTCGATTAGGGCTCGAAAGAGACGCCACGTGTTTCGGCTGGACATTTGTCGCGCGGCCGTGTTGCATCTATCTACCCAGTTGGAGTCGGCGAGTTGGGCCGCGTACTCTGCCGCTTTCTGGGTAAGCTCGGCAATTCGAGCTTTAAGCTTTCTGTTGTGTTTCTGGCGTCGCCAACGGCGGACGAGGCTGCGACGGGCTTCCCAGAGGTGTAGAAGGTGGTTATCCACGTCCGTGACCGCCTCTGAGAGCTGGATGTGTGTTTCGTGCGAGGAAAGGTGTGCCAGCAGCTGTTGGGACCATGCTGTGTAGCCTTGCGCGGAAATGGGTGTATTATCAAGTGAGTTAAAATTTTGCCTGAATTTCGTCCAATCTGGGATACGGGCTTGTGTTCTAGGACGCTTGAGAGGGCGTGTGCGTAGTGTAGTGTTAATGATGCAGTGGTCGCTACCGAGGGTCTCCTCGGTGTTGAGCCAGTCTGCGTGTTGTATGTTGCGAGTGAAGGTTAAGTCCGGGCACGTATCCCGTGTCACGGAGTTTCCTAGCCGTGTTGGGTGGACGGGGTCCGTGTGGAGGGTGAGGCCCAACGTGGACGCAAGCTCCGCCAGCCTACGTCCGCGCGACTCCTCCTTGCGATACCCCCACAGCTGACTGGGAGCATTAAAGTCGCCCACAATCAGCAGGGGATCGCGGCCCGCTACTCTTAGCGCGCGGCTAAAGAGGTCCGCAAAAGTCACTCGCTTGAGTTTGGGAGCGCAGTACACGTTGAGTATATGCAACGGCGGGTCCCTGCGGCGGAGTGGTAGGATAGTCACCATTACATAGGAATACTCGAGCTTGAGGTCGAGATCCACTAGGTTGCCTGTGTAGTCTTTGTGAACGAGAAGACAAGACGCGGGGTCCTGTTGGAACGTCGTGTAATTTGAAATTGTGGCGCCCAGGCCTGGCTCTTGGAGGGCAACCACGGCTGGTAAGGACCCGAAAGTTTCAAGGTAGAGGCGGAAATTGGCCCGCTTAGTGCGGTCCTTAAAGCCTCTACAGTTCCACTGTGTTATTGAAGTTGACATGGCCGAATTGGAGATGGCGGAACTCCTTTGATTAAGGTGTCTCGCCATGATTTAAAATTCTTGGGGGGGAGGAGGAGGGATTGGCTGCCTCAGAGCCAGCTACTTGCGCCATCAAGGGGGTGATGATGGAAGGAGCGGGGCAGCTGTCCTCATTGTCCGAATCAATAATCAGACGGTTGAATTTTGAAGGACGGGATACGTCCCTAATGGGCCCCGTCCGACGGAGGAGGCGGGGGTTGTCCAAGATGTGTTTTGATACTACCGCGGGGACGGCAGATTTGACCTTGGTCAAGATTTGGTCCATGGCGGTCTCGATCATAGATCGTAATTTAGAGGTTAAGCGCTCCTCCATCGCGGAGATGGCTGTCACGAGGGCAGGCGAGATCTCCGCGTCGCTCTCCATTGCGTCCGAGTTCTGCGGGCTCGGAGCGGCGGACGCCAATTTTGATTCTAAATTTTGAATTTTGTTGAGCAAAAGCTCATTCTGTGCCCGGAGCACGTCGATTTGTTTTTTGTATTCCGCGTCGAGTGCGGAGACGGTAACTGGGGAGGCGGGGGAATGGGAGGAGGAGGAGGCGATCTCAGCCCAGCTGCTCACCTGTTGTTTGCCGTGTTGAGACGCTGATGCCCGGGCGCCGGCAGCGCCATTTGTCTTGAGCGCAGGGAAGTGGCCAGCGTCCCTGCCGCTGGGCGGTGGCGGTGGGGGCGTAGTCTTGTTCCCGGGCGGTGGCTTCACCGAGGATGATGATGATGACCTTTTTTAGCACAGTCATGTTCTTTTTTTCATGTTTCACGGGCTTTCTTTAAATGACAGGAAAAAAGGACCTCACAGAGAACCAATGAGCCGGTGACCTTGAGAAGGTCCTTGATTTCCGCGTCCTGGTGCTGTGCTGTGGCAAGGGTGGCGAAGTCGAGGCAGCAGAAGTGAGGGAAGCGGTGACAGTGCATCAGCCGAGCCGTTTTCAAGGCCTTGCACATGTCTGATGTCTGTCGTAAATTCCGCCACGTACGAGAGATGACGGATTTCACGTGTCAAGAATTTACTACTCCCTGACTTAATGGCAAAAGTAAGTTGCTTATGCTCAGTGACAATGTGGAACTGCCGACCTTCGAGGAAGTGATTGAAATGCCGAACGAACATGTAAATGGCTAAAATCGCACGGCCTAATGTACTGTAGTGGCTTTTAGCAGAGGAGAACTGCCAGAAGAAAAAGTATAGAGGGCCATAGGCGCCGTCTACCAGCTGGTGAAGTATAGGTCCAAAGCCGGTTTTGGAAGTGTCGGTCGTGAAGCATAGAGGTGCATTTGGACAATGGGATGGGCCAGGAGGGTGACATCGGATAGCTTCACTTTGGCGGCTTCGAAAGACTCAAGAGCGGTGGAAGAGTATGCAAGTTGTGCAGAGTTGGCTTCCTTGTCTTGAAGCATGTCCGTCAATGGTTTGAGGAGGGCTGCATAGTGAGGGATAAATCGGCAATAAAAATTGATGAGGTTAAGAAATTCGCAGAGTTTGCGGATTGAAGAAAGGCTGCGGAAATTCTTGAATGGCCTCGACTTTGGACAGAAGAGGACGGATGCCCGAACGGTCAGCGTAGTGGCCCAGGAAGTCGAGCTACGACTTGCCAATGTCACACTTGGCTCTGTTGATGATGAGGCCATATTCAGAGATGCTGCAGAGGTGTTGCAAGTGCTGTTCAGCATCACCGCTGAAGACGAGGAGATAATCGATGTCAGCCATGCAGAAGGGTAGACCTCAAATCATGGGGTCTGCAAAGCGTTGAAATGTTTGTCCAGAGTTACGGAGGCCAAAGGGCATGCAGATGTATTCGAAGAGGCCGAAGGGTGTAATGATGGCAGTTTTGGGTACGCCAGATGGTTCCACGGGGATTTGGTGGTAGGCTTTGACCAGGTCAATTTTAGAGAAAATGGTGGCGCTATACAGCGATGGTGTGAAATTCACGATGTGAGGTAGGGGATAACGGTCCGGAACTGTTGCGTTGTTGAGAGCGCGGTAATCGCCACATGGCTGCCAGTCCTCTGGTGATTTCTTTGGTACCATGTGGAGAGGTGACACCCAGCGCCTAGAGGAGGGTCGGATAATGCCGAGTTCAAGCATGTGTTCAAACTCCTTGGGGGCAATCTAGAACCAGTCTGGAGCAATGTGGCAAGGTCGAGCATGTGTGGGTGGGTGGGCCAGTTGTTACAGTAGTGTGGTGCGTGACCTGGTGCTTGACGGGGAGTAAGAAGTTGGATGGGCGGAGCAGGGACGGGTACTCATCAGCCAGGAGGGCCTCAAAGGCCGACTGGGGTAGGCTGGGCATAGAGGCAAGACAATGGGCGCCACGGTGGCTCAATGTGTTATGGCACTCGGCTGCTTACCCGAAGGATGTGTGCTCGATCCTGGCCGCTGCGGTTGCATTGCGATGGAGGCAAAATTTCAGAGGCTCGTGTAATGCACGATGTGAGCACACATTAAAGAACCCAGGTGGTGGAAATTTCCAGAGCACTATGGCGTCCCGCATAGCCTGAGTCGCTTTGGGACATGAAACCTTCATAAACCAATCTAGCAAGACAGTCTGGCATGCTGGTATACACGCTGCATTAAATTTCCGGAGCCCTTCACTACGGCGTCTCTCATAGCCTCAGTTGCTTTGGGACGTTAAACCCCAATAAACCAAACCAACCCAACGGTGAGTAGCCAGAAGAATCTTGACTTCCATTGCAGCTTAGCTCATGGCATTGGCTTTGCATAACGGCTCTTTTTGGGCGCTATAAGTTCCGCTTTGTCTGGCCTGTCATATGCAGCCACCATGTGATGAGGAGTGGCTTGTCACTTTTGCTGAAAGCTTTCTCTGAAGTTTTTGAGCGCTCCACAGTGTCTTGCAGCAGTGCATCAACATAGCCTGTGCGAAAAAAGGAAGCAGTGTTACCTTAGTATATATCTGTGGGAGCTGTCTATATGACAACATATTATTATTTAGCAAGCGTGCATTATTTGGTTGGCTTGTTTACATTTTGTTTGTTACTGATTGTACACTTGTTCCCTGAATGGTGCCTGTGGATGCACTAGGGCTTAGTACTGGAAAGTACTGAACTGCGCCTCAGCATATTTGCACTGACTGGTGATCAGTTTTCATAGCTGGGGTTTACGTACTGTAGCTTGGCTCCTCCTTCACTACACTCACACTGAAGTGGCCTCTCCTCGCCTTTGAAGTTTTCACTTTCCAGCGTTCCTCGCCAGCTTGGGTGACAGCTTGTTCTCGTGAAGCATTTTCATTAAAATGCAACACGGCAAGGCGAGTCCTGAGAATTAAAAGGATGGTGTAACATTTCTTTCCTGGCTGCTGTTTGTTGCTTACCTTTCTTGCATTCCCTCCTCTGAAAAAGTATTTGAATTTGGAGAAAATCTGTTCAGCACACTGTGAAACAACTCCAAAGAGTCTGTCTGCACCTTCGGGGAGATTTGTCGCATGTCCCGGAGCAGCAGCGGGCTGTCCACAATTTCACGCAACTCCAGGAGTGCTTCTGATGCTGGAAATGGATTGCGATAATAGGTTATTAATCATCACATTTTAATACTTTATATTATCACTATTAAAATAGGTATACAATTGTGCCTCGTTAGTATGGACACTTTGGTTCCTGAATAAAATTATCGATTAAGCCAGTCGTCCGCAATAACAAACCTTGAAGCAAAAAAATGCGCTTTGATTAAGGTCTCCTTCTGTGCATACTGGCGGCTGGCGAAGTTCAAATTAGACATCATTTTGGGAGCTACAAGCCCATTACTGTGGTCGCCGTTGTGCTTGAAACAATGTGGCGCAGCTTGATGCGCCTACAGGTCTATATGTTTGATCGTGTCTTATGGCTGAATGACCTAACTGCTATTGCGACTGTTCACATCTCTCGAACCACTGCTGCATGTCAGCACTCATTAGGCTCACAGCTGCTGAGCATGGCTTTCTACGTAGCACAAGCCACTGTGGGAGTTTTCAACAGTCCCTCCTGGAAGCTGGAAAATTGAGGCCCTTCAGTAGGATAACTTTGCACTGCAAAGCATGAAACCACAACAGAAAAGGGCCAGCTTTCAGCCATTTGCACTTTTCACTGCATTCCTTTGTCATCCTGTGCTAAAAAGGCAGAAATTGAAGCACTTGGTTGTGGCAGTAGGAATTTTGCTCTCTTCCATCCTAAATTCAAAAATACATGAGTCATAATGGATACTGTGCACTTTCCCATGTCCATTGTCTGGGCAGCGAGTTTTCGCATTAACAAGGCCCGAGTACCAACACTGACAAGTTTCGTCTCCAAAAAATTGTCTATAATTTGCGTAGTCCATATTAATGGGTGTCCTATTAACAGGGCACAACATAAGCATTGTACATAGCATTTCAGGTGCTACGGGCTTGGTTTCAGCCTTTCCTGTTCTCAAGTGGTTCATGTAGACAGCGCTTGTAAGGGCCGTCGTGTCCATCATGCTTGTTACAGACGTGGTTCAAGAGGCTTCTCCACATACTAATAACAAGGTCTTTGTCACCAGTTGCTGCTCCCGCTACCCAGTAAAGATGGTTAGTAATTAACTGAATCCATGTTGTCAGAACTGCGTGCTTGCGGCTGGCAGCAAGCAGCTTCTTCTCGAGACCTACATTGAATGAGAAAACAAGCCTATCACAAGCAACACAAACAAGCCTATGTCACAAACAAGCCTATCAAGGTGAGGAGAAAACATGGTTCCTTGCCTTGAGCAACATGCCAGGTGTCAAACCAGTTTAGCAAAATATGAAGTTTAGCAACTGGGCTCTTTGAAAATGTTAAGGGCAGAGTTAGATACTGAGCAGTTCGTGATGATGGTGTCAAAGTCGCATTAAAAACATTCATATCAGAGTGGAGAATTGGGCCAGTTGATACATATTGGGAAGAATAAAACTAACAGAAAAGACACACAGTAAGAAACACCTTTTCTTATTGCATCGGTGTCCTTTCTGCTGGTTTTATTCTTGTTAGCATGTACTATCTGGGACAAAAATAACTGATCTCACTTCAAATTCCGCACCGCAAGTTCACTGGTATTGATACTAGTAGTGCGTCAGGTGATGCCCACATACAGTGCTGTAAAGTTTGGAACTTGGAGGGAGTCCAGTTACTTTTGTCCCTGATAGTACCAACTGGCCGTGCTCTCCACTTTACTGAATCATGCTTGTTCCATGGGCAAACTTCTTCATGTGCAACCCTCCAGAGATGAAGGCACCACATGCATAAGTGCCATCGCCATCATAATGTACAGAGCTAGTCTAAAACAAGCGTCTTCCTGTGCTCCTCACTGTGTTCATGTCCTTTCCACTGGTTTTATTCCTGCCATCGTTGTGGCCAGTAATCTGGTTTTGGTATTTTAGCACTTAGTGACAACACATCATGGGAAATTGCAATCAACAAGTTGTTAGTAGTGCTAATGTTACTACAATAAAGATAGCACTGAGTGTATTTGTTACATGTAATGAGTGTAGGCAACAATGCAGCACTGTGCATTCGCATCATCTTATCTGATGTGTGACATGCATGCAAGTGCAAGAACAAGGAATGCTACCTGCAGTCAGTGAACAAATGCTTATTCCCATATCTTCCACTGCAGCCAAGCACTTAATAATACCTTGCTTCTCCACTGATACGCTGTTCGGTACCTCTGGTGACAGCACAAGTAAACAGTAAGCATATTATAAAAATGGTGACAAAATAATTATTCCAAATGCTCCAGGCTTACCTCACCAACTTGAACTTGTGCAGTGTGCAATATGGCTCCAGTCTGCACAGCCAGTACGCTATACGTCATGTGTTTAGCACTGCAACCTGGCGAGTCGCACCGGCCATCTGCTGCCAGGTCTACTAGCATGCCCACTAGGCCTCTGGCAAGTTGCGCTTGCTTTTGCTTAAAAAGCTACAAAGAAGAACATGTGCAGTTTAGATAATACAAACTTCAGTGATGTATTTGCAGTAATGCACATTAGCACAAGGCATCCTTCCTTCTTTTGTTTCAGTGTTTCTTGAAATACTTCATTTACTTCGGATTTTTTTGTCAGCACATTTACTGAACAATGATAACAGAGTGAAAAAATGCTGATGACTTGAATAGTAGCACATACAGTTGGTCTCTAAAAGCATAACCCATGACAACATAAGTGCCGGGTCAGTGGCATTGCACTGCAGGCACTGGTGCAGTACATATGTTGCTTTGCACTGTAGTTATCTAGTTTTCATTATGAAAGCACACACCATCAAGTTCTGGACATGAATGATACATACACATACATTAAGAGTATTATATACCTTATTTACTCGCATAATGCTCGCACTCGCGTAATGCTCGCACCCCCCACATTGGCTATCAAAAATTGGAAAAAATTTTTTCCCCGCATAATCATCGCACCCCCAAAATTACTGCCGCGAGCCGTCTGCTTCTCGTAGCGGTCGCCATCTATTGACCGCGGCTACAACTACCGTATTCACTCGATTCTAAGCACCCCCTTTTTTTCACGACGGACGACGAAGAAGCATCGGAAGATGAAGAAACCGATGCCGCAGAAGCCAACGATTCCAGTGTCGACACGGACTCTGATCAAGAGTAGAATTGCCTGATAGACGTACGCAACGCGAGTAGTGACGGGAGGTTGCGCGCGGCAAATAAAGTGCTTTAGCAGCTTGAGCTTACGTTCACCTTGTACTTTCATAACGAAGGTAAGTTCCGCTTGAAAGTAATGTTTTCGTTATATTTACAATAGCGGATTTGACAATCCCGGTCTCGCACCCATTCATCTTTTCATTTAACACTCCGAAACATTTGCTTGAAAATTTTCCCCGCATAATTATCGCACCCCCAAACTTCGCGTTGATTTTCAGGGAAAAAAAGTGCGAGGATTACGCGAGTAAATACGGTAATCATTATTGGCAAACCTCCTTTATAGTGGGAAGCAAGTATGCCCATTGGTAGTTGTGGTATGTCCTCTCTGTGATGTCTTGCACCCAGATGGATTGCAGGAACCGAACTGTTGAAGCTACCACCGAGCGAGAAAGCAAGATGCCTGCAGCCAGGAGGATGTTGCATCCTGCCTTGCCTGCAACCAGTGGTTGGCTTCTCCAGAGGAAAATGTGCTGCAGTGGGCAGTTCCCCTTGACAGTGAGAAGGCTGCCCACCGTGCTCATGTCAGTGGTTCTAGCTTTTCCACACACTGTGCATGTGTCAAGCAGCTGTCACAGGCAATATTCAAACACAAGGAAATTTCGTTCCTTGTGAAGGGGAACTGCTTCTTTTTGGTGGTCACTGGAAATGAAGGGCAGTGACATCAGCAGTCAGTGCTGTGTGATTTTTAATGTTTTGCACCAATAAGTGAGGGCAGTAAATGTTCAGCTCATGATGTGTTGGCTGTAAAAAGGTGCGTTAAATAAAGCTGCTATCAAAGTATGCAGTGCCAACGCAATTTTTTTTCTTCTTTTATCTGCACGAAAAGAAAAAGGACCCTTGCAAATAACTGCACACTAGGGATGTGCGAGTAATATTTTTTCCAAAACCGAATTGAACATTATTACGAACATTCTCAACTTGTGCAGATATTTGCTCTAAATGAGACAGCTAATTGCTTGGTGCTGTAACTTATGAAGTTGCAACTGCAGCTACAAATATACTGCGAATACACTAGGCAGATGCTACGAATATACTAACACCACATATCAGTTGATGAGAGGGGCATGAGGTGCATGTGAGATTGGGCATCAAATCAGGCTTTGCCAAGCAAATCGGAGCATTGCCAAATCATCCAGTATTCCAAGCCAAGTGTGAGAATTATGAATGCCACCACACTAATGAACTACACTGCGGTGTCGATCCAGTCTTTCAAAATATCTTTGATGAAAGCTAGAAAGCGCCTTCCTCAAACTTTCTGCCATTATTCTTGCAGCTGCATAGAATTGTTCTAAAACCCAACAATGCATTTGATTACGTTAAAACAACTGAGCGTCTACTGTATGATTCACTTGACAAAATAGAACATTTTGAATACTCGCATGCCCCTACTGGACATATATTTCATGTATCATCCAGCTGGTTTTGTAAGTCCGTCCATCTACGTTGCAGTGGAATGCACAATTTCATGGCGGTCTGCAGCTGAGGCTTTAAATTTTAAACAATGACTAATGCTATTGTCAGAAGCTGTTGTCAGATAACACATAACTGGGGTCCTTATCTGCAGTTGGGTGGTCCTCACTGTCATCTTCAGTGCAGTGGGACTCGTCCACTTCCATTGGTATTGGTGTGGAACCGTGGAGAGGTTGAAAGTTTGCTGGCGTAGGTGGCAGCAGATCAGGTACCGCTGCAGCTGAATGTGCTGTCTCAAGTGCGTAGGTCTGAACTACTTGGTCGGCCTGTATTCCAGCTTCTCCGTTTGCACCTTTGTAGCAACCAGTTTTCAGCTCAAAGCACACCTGTGTGGCTGAAAAAATTGCTTATATTTGCAATGGTTGGCAGGGTTTACATCCACTTTTAGCTGTCGGGAGTTACTAACGTTTAATTTTAAGTTGTATTTATAACTGCAAAATATCACATTTCTGAATACTACCTCGGCTTTCTTGCAGAGTGTTCCCGTGTCGTCTGGGTTGCCACAGTTTTCCTGCTGACATCTGAAGGGCATGCTTGCAATGGTTCCTAGGGAAGGGTATTTATAGCAATACTGAAGTTTACGTGAATTATTTCGCATGCTTTTCGATTTAGCTACTCCAGGTGTGAAGTGTACATCACAAAAATTACAAAAAGGAAGAGTTGTGAACGAGCTGAAAAGAAATTCCACAAATCTACTGAAAACAGATAATACTGATATGGTTATAAAATATGCACACACACAAAATATTGATTTCTTTCCCATGCCCAGGTTTATGAATGATCTACTGAATGTTCTACTGAGTTGCATAGTTGTTGCTTCAGCAATAGCGTCTTGTGGTAGTCTAGAAAGCCGTCCAGTAAAACTTACACTTAGCATATACATATGTTATTCCTGCGTGCAGACGCCCCATGTGCAGCTCACCCGATCCTATTTTTGCTTCCTTTTTGCACTGTGCATTTCACAACGTGATAGGTAGAAATAACAGGGCTAACAAGGGGATCTGCCGACGTCGCAGAGTGGGGTGGAAAATCCATGCTCGGAGCTCTCTTATATGGACCACCGTGGTGGCTCAGTGGTTATGGTGCTCAGCTGCTGACCCGAAAGACGCGGGTTCGGCACCGGCCGCAGCGGTCGCATTTCGATGGAAGCGAAATGCAAAAGGCCCGTGTACTGTGCGATGTCAGTACCCCAGCAGGTTGAAATTATCCTGAGCCCTCAACTAGGGCATCTCCCGCCCCAGTCGGTTTGGGACGTTGAACACTGAAAACCAAACCAGCTCTGTTGTGCGGAACTGTGCGCAGGATACATGCTCGCTTTCGTAAGTTTTTAGCTCCTCTGCGGTTGTTCTGCTCGTGGGGTATGAGCCGCGGAACTCCATCTGGTTGGATCCTAAAGCTGTTCCCACAAAATGCACACGAGGTATATGCGAACGAACGCCACCGAGAGCGCCGTTATAGGAGGTATTCACTGAGACCTCACTACCAGGTGGCGCGAGCGTTGTCACGACTAGCGCGCCATATCGGTGGTCGGGTTCATTCGGCGCACGCGACGGACAGTGGCTGCTTGTTCGTGCAGGTGTTTTTTTCTTCCAACCGCTTTTCTACCTGCTGCAAAGGTTTTTTTTTTTGTAAACTGTGGCAGTTTTCTAAGACGATAAAGAAAGAGGGGGACCGGATTTGCCTGTATTTTAATACACGCGATCCTCAGGTACCACTGCAAACATTCTTCACCTGATTCTAACCAATAATCCCGATGCTTGTTCTAAAATATTTCACCTTAATGGTCTTTCTGACCATGACATTATTACTGGGTGCATCAATTGCAGAATTGTCAAAAGAAAAACTACCACCAAGATGATCAGGTTAACACCTGAGCAGAGCTAATTTTGACCAAATGAACCATGATTTAACCTCTCTCTGGGCGGTTCTTGGCTGAATCTACATTCCGTTCCATTGAACAGAACTGGATAGTGTTTAAAACTACTCTAATTAACCTCATTACAGAACACATACCGGTTATCACAATTAAGTGCAGCAAAAGTGCGCCCTGGTTCAGTGGGCGGCTGCAAAGAGCTAATAATAAGAAGAAACGTTTGTATAGGCAGGCAGTTGCTAACAACCAATTAAACACATGGGAAAAATACAAACAGAGTGATAAAAGCTACCAAAAAATGCTTAAAACTACCCGTCGCCGGTTTTATAATGACGTTTTGCCTACCATGCTATCTAATGACCCCCGTAGGTTTTGGAGCGTAATTAACCCTCATTCGCGTGCTGATTCTTTTTTGACAAGTTCTGATGGTGACCAGCTGGACGATGTCCATTCTGCTCAGCTCTTCAACAATTCCTTTTCATCTGTTTTCACTCAAGAAGTCATCACCACCTCTCCAGTTCTCGACCCATTTCGAGATTATTCAATGCCCCCAATAGTCATTGGGGAAGATGCTATTCTTACTTTGTTAAGTAATCTTAAAATTACCACAAGCGCGAAGAGTGCGAAGATGAGAATGTGGCAAACGTCGTTTTTTTTCCCATACCGAAAGTGATCACGCATCAGTGCGCATGGACCAATGAAATGTCAGCACGGAGAAGGGTGGAATGGTTTCGCCGTATTAATCGCAGAGACATGGACCGCAATGCTAACCACTACAGAGTGTGTCGCAGGCATTTCATTTCAGGTAAGCACTGGAAGTCCGCAGATCGCGGTTCTGCATTGTTAGCGACTGCATGCAGTTTGCCATCGTAAAGCAGCCACACGTCTCGTCGGGAGATAGCTCGTAAGCGACTTAACAGAATTGCCACGAGAGCGAAGGGAACAGCAATGCCGCGTAATCTCGGTACGACCGTCCGTGGTTTGGATGCATACTTACCCGCTCATAAATATTGCTGCTGGTTACTTCTGACAGGCTTTTAACGTCGTCACTACGAAACCTGATGATTTTGCATTTCTCAAGTAGCTAAATGTAAGACTTCCTTTCAGGTACACGAGGAAAAAGTGATGAGTGGAGCAATCACTAAGTCCTTTGAAGCAGCAGCATACCAATGCACACAATGAAAGCAATGCTGGAACAGATTCACCAGTGCTCCAGGAAGACGACGAACAGCTTTTTAGCGATTGTCTCGATATTCGAGGGACACCTAGTCTAGAATGCACCGACGGAGATGCATGTTGTTCCCATGAGGGTAACAAACGTACTGCTTTACTCGAGTTTATGCATGTTTAAGGTTGTAACATTTTCATGTCTTTTGATGAAAAAAGCCAATTGTTTTTTAATTGATCATGCTGTCTCTGCAGTGACTTGATTGGCAGGTTGCACATTGTTTGCAGTGGTATTTTTTCAGGGAAGGCAGACTTTTCAGAAGTCACAGACCTGACAATGGA
>NC_143013.1:143215576-143318076 GCF_055824585.1 Amblyomma mixtum | reverse complement strand
CATGTGGGCATAGGCATGTTATCGGTGTGATTTTGTTCAGATGGCTGGCCGCCAACTAGCCGAATCCAGTTCTCCTCTCAACTACTAGTTTGGTGTGATCTTTGGCTGTTGTTAAATTGCCCACTCTGCTTGGCCCTCGGGCTGCAGTATTTTGTAAATAAATAAAATAAATAAAAGCAGCTTTATGCTTTGCCTACTTATTGGGTGGTCTAAAGTTATTTCTCCGCGCAAAAGTTTGTCAGTGCTTCAAGCCAGAAAAATCCCGCGATGTGTCGTGGAAATGGGCAGCGGTAGGTGTGTAGCACAGTACCTGGAGCGTAGGGGGCGAAGGTGGCCGTGTACTCTTTCCCGCATCCGTGTTCATTACAGCCACGCACTCCAACCACGACGTCTCCCTGTGTCTTGGTGTGTAGGAGTGTCATCCACCCATTGTGCGGGGGAATGTGGCGATCCAACGTCGTGGTGTCTTGCTCCACAGTCACATTGCACTCGACTGACTGGTTGCAGGTGACCCACGGCCCATTTCCGTCAAACCGATACTGGTGGTGAGGAGCAGATTTATGGGCATCAGTGCTGATATCCGGACAATAGAAAGGAAGAAATATCATAGAGTGCCTACAATAGGTATTTTAAGAATGATAGTATAAAATTCTGCACTTTCAGCGCTGAGCTTGCGATTTCATTGCAGCTGTTTATACTTTTCTCGATTTTGTAATAATCTCGCTTATGCCCCCCCTTACAATACGCGCTTCCTGAAGCCTGAACTAAAACGAATGAAAAAAAAAACTAGAGGAAATGGCGACTAAATTGCCCTTGCTACCTTTGCATTTTTTGCCTAAGTTGCTTGTCGCTCTCTTATTCGTCTTCATTTTTCTTTGCCTTACATGTATGACGGGTGGCCAGAGTGTGCGTATGTACGAGTATGTTCGGTTCGCCTTTCCGCAATGCCCTTTCAAAGTTTGTCGGCCATTTTGTATTGCTTTATAATAAGGTACCTTTTTGTATTGCTCCCCCTCTTATGTAATACTCCACCTAGGGATCCTTTAAGGGGCAATAAATTATGATGATAGGTTTGTCGGACTGTGACGCAGAGAAAGCGAGAAGAGACGACGCGCACGTGCGCACACAAACGCCCGTGCAGTGATAATAATCGGTTTTCCTTCCTTGCTATGTATTTTAACGTAACGTTATGTCGATCATACTAAAGCGCTCGCCCTTGTTAGCCTGTTTCTTAGTTTCGCGTCGTCGTCGGTGTCTGCAGCGTCTGACAAAGTTCAGAGCGAGAAATCTCCCTATCCATATTTAGGGGAGAGGAACAAGAAGAAATTGGAAGAGGGAAAGAAGGTTGAAAGCGACGGAAGACGAAGTGGGGGAAGGATGGAAAAAAGTTGGATGGCGACAGATAGCCTAATCCCTTGTGCATACACCCAGGCTGCGAGACGAGGTTTGGTACGATACCCACCGGGATGGGTACAAGCGTTCCCCGGCCCGCCCCCCGGCTTCTTTTTTTTGCTCTCACACCGCAGCCTTATGAGAGAAAAAAATCACCGGTAAACATTCTGCGATTTTTTTGCTGCGCAAATAACTTGCTGCAATTATTTGCAGATTTAGCCAAAAAATTCTGACCAAAGAGAATATACACGGGGCTCAGTGGCCCAGCTGCTGTTCCGCAAATAAATTAAACCGCCATCAGTATAATGTTTGTTTGTTTGTTTATTCGGGTTTACCGTCCCAAAGCTACTCAGACTATAAGGCACGCCGTAGTGAAGAGCTCCGGAAATTTCGACCACCTGGGGTTCTTTAACGTGCACTGACATCGCACAATACAAGGGCCTCTAGAATTCCGCCTCCATCGAAATTCGGCCGCCGCGGCCGGGTTCAAACCCGCGCCTTTCGGGCCAGCAGCCGAGCGCCGTAACCGCTGAGCCACCGTGGCGGGTCAGTATAATATTTACCCTCTCAGTCGAGACATCATAAATGAGGTTGGGATGAACAATAAGAGTGAATAATAAGTGCAGAGAGGATAGCTGCTGAAATTCTGAAGATTTGGTGGGGTATGCGAAAGTATCTTGAGCTGTTTAAGAAGAGTTCATTTATTTCTGGCGGCTGGCACTAATCTGGGCAGTATACTCATGGAGGCGAAATTCAAGAACGCCCATTTGCGGTGAGATGAAAGTCTACTTTAAAAAAATCCCCAAGTGGTCTAAATTATTCCTGAGTCCTCCACTATGGTCTCTGCCTAGGGTCGCGTTCAGTCCTGCGACATTAAACTCTACACAGTATACCGCACCATCCGCGTGCCCCGAGTGTATTCGCTAATTCAGTAATGTACTGTGTTGTTGATTCGCGAAAGTTTATTTTGCAGCTTTCTTCTCTCACCTGCAGGTAGCTGACGGTGCTGTTGATGGTGTCCCAGGATAGCAGGCTTGTGCCAGGTATGTCATAAAATTCGGCTTCATGATTGAGCGCAAGCACAGGAACTGCGTTCGATTCGTGAAAACGCCACATTAAGCTTCAAGCATTCAGTGTAAATCGTGTTAATGCGCAGTCGATGATATCAAACACTCCTTTGTGTCTGTGTTCTATCCCCGTCCTTTCTTAGTCGTTTTGCGCTAAAAGCCTTTACATTACCAAGATGAACCAACTCGCTCAGCAGAACGTGTTACTAAACACTGCACTGGAAAAAATTGCACCTGCACCTTCAAGCATTTTACTACTATAAGCGCAATGATCAAGAAGATAGCGAGAACACTTCGAAATACAAGCCTGGGGGTGAATTCTACAAGCTGCCCATTTTGAGGATGACCACTTCGAGCCCATCTGGTCTTCTGTCATTGGTCACTCAGGTATTCCCGCGGCCTTCAAGTGTCTGTCGAAAGCAAACCTGCCATTTGGTGGCTGGTGACCGGGCATCCGCACCGACTGTCATTGCCTGCGATATGCAGCCAACGGTGATGTCTGGTCGCCTTCTACTCAGTGGTCGGGTCGCTTTCGACGGATGCTGGAAAGCCGCGGGTGTATCTCAGTGAAGTGGCATTTTGGGTCCGTTGGTTGGTCATTATTTGCAGGTGGGCTTAGCGCGAGGCAACGGAGAACGAGGATAGCGCTCGCCCTGTGTCCCTCTCTTGTCCTCGTTAGCATAAAAAAGAGCGCAGCAGATGGAACCAAGGAGAAAGAACACACAGATACAGGCGCTGACTGTGAACTGAAATAAGTTGATTGCAGCAACGGTAATATGTAGAAACCCATCATATCTCGTCCACATGATAGCCCATGAAAACATTAAAACTAGGTGATAAGTTTCTTCGCAATCAGCCATCGAGAAATCTGATCTCTTTTCTTTTCAAGTTAATAGAAGGAGTGCTGACACACTTCTCACCTCGTTGATGAATGGCACACGCTTCAAAGAATTCACGTTCAATATGGTTCCTGCAGCGTTTAATAGACTTGTGCCATCCAAAGTGGCAGTGCGCTGGCAATTGGTCACGTGCTGAGGCAAGTTCTTTCTTGTGCTGTCTTTAATATCTCTATTATGCTCTCTCAGCCTGTCACTGCAACAATGCTCAGTTTGTCCAATGTATGATGTATTGGTATTCCCCTCCAATGTTTTTGAAGGGGACAAAGGTTCTTAAACGCTACAAGAACCAGCTTGAACGTGAATTGTTTGAAGCGTATGCCATTCATCAATGAGGAGAGAAGTGTTTCAGTACTCCTTCTATTAACTTGAAAAGAAAAGAGATCAGATTTCTCGATGGCAGATTGCGAAGAAACTTATCACCTAGTTTTAATGTTTTCATGTTTTTATCATGTGGACGAGATATCGGTTTCTATATATTGCCGTTGCTGCAATAAACTTCTTTCAGTTGACTGTCAGCGCCTGTGTCTCTGTGTTCTTTCTTCTTGGTCCCGTGCACTGCGCTCTTTTTATGCAATGAATGTACCAACTAGCCCGGCTTATTCCTTTCTTGGGTGTTCTCCTTTGTATCGCGCTAAGCCCACATGCATATCAGAGTGACCAGTGACAAAGGATCAGACGGATGCGAAATGGCCATTTTAAAATGGACAGCTTATAGAATATGACCCCTGGTGTAACATTTCCACCGACCGCAACCCGATCGGTCTCTTCCACTGTTCGCATGCATCGAAAGCAGACTCTGACTCTAATAACACTGTGCTAACGAAAACAAGATCAAAGCGCTGGAAGCCAAGAAGCCAAGAACGCTCGCTTCACCGACGCGGATTGCAGCCGCCACCTCCAACGAAACCGCGCTGAGCAAGTTGCGATTGGTGGAAAGTTGGATGAATGTTGAGGTCCAGTGGCAAAGCGAGAAAAAAACGTCAGAAAACTTAGAAGCAAAACTACTGTGGACCGGTTGAGTGCCCCTATCTTTGATTAGGACCGGCAGACGGCGCAAACTAGTCCTTCGGATCCGCGCTCCGCTGTTCGCTTTTCATTTGGCGCCGGTCTTATCTACACTGCTATAGGTGTTACAGCGCTCTAACGTACACCGCAGAAGGAGTAAAGTTTGCTTACCATCCGTCCACGTGGTGACTGATGCGGTTCCTGGCGGTCCAAACTTGACTATGCCATACGCAACCTTGAACTGGCCCCGCACATCAACGTGGTAAGTGGTGTCGTTAGCCAGACCTTCAACTGCAAACTTCGTTTCCTCAGTGAAGGCGATGGAGCACGTTGTGGCATTCTGTTTGCAGTACCGCACCCGGAATCCGTGATAGAGGCGTTGCTCGGTGTTTGGGAGCGACCACTCAAGTTGGAACGAGCCCGGGTGTGTTGACTCGATTTTCGTCACGACGGGAGGAAGCGGGTCTTGAAACGTCCGCGTGGAAGGGGCGAAGAAACGGCGAAATGATCTACGGTATCCCCTTCATTTCATTTTTATCGCATTTATCCGTCTACTTTGTATCGTTTATAGAGAACATTCAGAGACAGGTTCCTCTCGGCCCTTGACAGTTTGCTTGTTGAAAACAATGCAATACGTACTCAAGGTGACGCACCTAGGAGCGAGTAAAAAACAAATAAAAAGAACTTATACACCTATGTATGTACAAAAACAGTGAGTTACACGAGGATAGCATTAATCAAACAGGATCGAAATTACCGCATTTCCTACAAAAAAAAAAAACAGAGCATGTCGCCACTTAGCCAAGGGGTGACATGATAACCGGCGATTCATTGGCTCACTGCTCAGACAGTGTTGTGGGAAACAATAAAAAAGGCACAAAATTCTTTTCAGAGTTGCGAACAATGTAAGAAGGCCGCGGACTGCTTTGTACACTTTTTTTTTTACTTCGACAGTGATGAGGAAGTTCGAATTGCATGATTAAAGAATACTGCGTAAACACGCACCCAAGCATACTCCCACGCGTTTTCTCCGTTAGTCCCAACTACTGTTGTTGAGGTTTCTTGCTACTTGTCGAAGTTTGCTTACCGTCTGGCGGCGTGACGAAAGTACGTTTTCCAGCTTCGTGGCAGCCTACGGCAGGGCACGCCAGTAGTTTCGCCACGTACTTTGCAGAAGGCTCAAGCTTTCGGAACACGGCGCTGTAGGTCGACGGTGTAGTCGGTTTCCCGTCGAATATGCGGCCTTCATGGTGGATCTCTTGACCGTCGCCCTGTGAGAGTTAGAAGGGGCAAGCCGACTGTGAAACATATACGCTGGGAACAGCAATGGGCAAGTGTTCGGGAAAGCAACAATCGTTAAGGCTTCATGTGAAAGAAATTTCATAACCAGTTGCATGCTCCAGATTTTGCGAAATTTAAATATGCGGACAACTTGTTTCCCCGGCTTCTTTTCGACGCGGCCGACCATCTTCATCATTGTGCGTCAGGACAGCACCGAGGAGGAAATCTCCCTCATGGGGAAAACAGAAGCAGCGACGGAGCGCCACTTCGAAGGTCGGAGCCGGTGAACTGTCCTCGGGATCCGGCCAGCGTCTCGAGCGGTTGCAGCCACACGCAGTCGTCACCTTCCGCAGCAGGCACACGGAGATCCCTCTCGCCTTGCCGCTGGACTGCTGGTTCCAGGCAGCGAAGCGAGCGCAGCAAACGCGCGCTCTCCTCACCTCCCCCAGCAAATGCTTGGGGATGGCCTTGCCCCAAAGAATGCGGCGCGCACGGCAAGACCCGGCCGCCATTGTCGGCGCTTACAAATGTTCGCCGCCGATACCCCCGAGGTCACGCGCCTGCCCCAGCCGGCAAGTCGGAAGGCCTTCTTACGTAGCCTTCTATTTCCGCGGAATGCCTCGTTCATGTTTTTGTAGCTAGCCGGCTCGCTTTGCGTTGTTTGCAAGTGTAATAAATAGCATACGAGTGTTCACGCTTTGTCGTCCCTCCCTTTGTTCCCTCGAGCACGAACCCCTCCGCAGTTAGCTAGCGGGAACGCTGCATCCGAGGAGTGGGAGTGCGGGGGCGGAAGGCTGTCTCCCCATATTCCCTCAAATATTAGTCCACATATCCGCTGCTTTTGGTAGAGTATAAAAATTTGTAGGGGTTTAACGTTGTTCAACCGAGTAGACATGCGAAAACAGGAGTTCATTTTTCAGTTGGAGAATATACTTAAGCTCGCACCCTTAAGCAAGCACATACATCTAAGCTCCGCCTTAAGATTATGACGTGATATCTTTAGTGGATTAATGCCCATATATGGCGAATTGGTCGTTCTGTACTTAACATCTATAGATGGCGGCGATTCCTCATATGCCACTACCAGCGCAGTGGCGCAGCGGTTAAGAGATGCGTCCCTGCACTGGCAGGCAGCCACTGGTAGGGATTGGCGACCCATGTTTCTCTTCCCGAGCAACTTCTAGCGCAGCTAGGGTGAGGTGCCTCCGAATTTGCCCGAGTTACTACCTGAGCTTACCGAAGTAACTCGGGCAAGCTGGAGTAGTAACTCGCTTTGCTAGGCAACGGCACAAGACGTACGTGCGTACGCACGATGACAAGATTCTTGGTCGGTGTTGACCGTACGAGTGTTAGTGCACTTAAAGTAAGACTAAGTATCTTCTCCAAGCACAAAATCACATAGGATTAAGGAGTTGGGACGAAGATGGGACGTGCCCAGTGCGGCCTCCAAATTTTCGGTTAACGAAGCCTAACGCTCCTTGCACAGGTGCGAGGCCTGACCGAATAATTAAGTACTTAACTAGTGTCAAATATTTCATTTTTCTTGTTACTTTGGCCTTCATTTTATTTTGCTCGAAAATCGGCGCTGAATTCACAAAGGGCCCCAACCAGCTTCTGCTATAGCGCCTCAGTGGGACTGGAGGATTTTCAAATAAGTATCTAAATGAAAACAAAATAAAGGCCTGATGTATTGACGAGTGGCTTCGAGTAACACCGCCATCCTTTGACAGAGAAACACAACACTCGGGAGATAAGACTGGCGCGTGCAAGCTCTACCCCGCTGGAATCGCGGTTGCAAGAATATATTTGGCTGGAATGTAAATCCGAAATAAAGGAACTGACACCGAGTCGACACTTTCTAAAACTCCCGCCACAACAGCGTTCTCCTCGCGCCCTCTTGTGTGACCTGCGCAGCATCCGCAGCGCTCCACGTCAGCAGAGGGCGAGGGGGACTGACTGTTCTCCTACCTTCTTCGCAGCTTCAAAGTCTCAGGGATGTTGCTGCAAGGCAAATCCCCTGGCTTCGAAAATTTCGAAGACAAGCTCGCTGCATTCACGGTCTGCAAGAGAGCCTGAATAGCAGTTCTCAGCGGATACCGAGATTCGGAGTGAAGCCATCGATTTTTCTCCGATTCCCTTCCCACTGGCGGGGAACTCGCGATGCGAACTTGGCTGTGAACAGACTGTAGTTGGGATAGTTGGTACACTCATGGACAGAATTTGTGGGGTACGGATTCGTGTAAAAAACATATTTCTCCTTAGCCTCGCTAGCTATTCACATTGTATTAGTTCGAGCTAATAGAGCACGCATGTCTTCTTATGCCTATATGCTTTTTAGTGAGCTGCTATGCCTGACCATGCAGAAATTATTTTTTTTAAACCGTGACTCCGCATGCTGGGAACCTTTTTTCATGATTGTACATAGTCAGGAAATATAATTTAGCGTTCATTCAGTTTCATCTGTTCCTCTTCAGGACATTATTCCTCCGACTATGAGGGAGGCGCGTGCTCTCAGAAGCCAAGCTTACTTCACTGATCTGATTTACCGCAGGAGAAACCTTAATGACTGCCAGCGGAGTTATCGGTTGGTGCAAGAGAAAGAACGCACTATTTAATCGAGTTAAATTAATGACGTCCTCCCTTTGAGCTCAGAGTTGTCGTTGATGACTCAGTTCGCTTTCGCTCTAGCTGAACGATCTTTGGCATGCACTAATGGCTAGCAAGTGCTCATCTAGGAACGAAAGAATTCACATATCATCACTTGCTTTGCAAAGTAAGCCCTGTTTTGGCACTTTTTTTTTGTAGGTACACCACTGAATCCGTTCTCTATATTTCATTTCCGCTGATGCCTTCCAGAACACCAAAAAGGTGCTCTTGTTGCGACGAAAAAAAAAGCATTGCAGCAAAAAGGCACACTTTGCACAGTGCATGCTCACTGATTTAAGCCATCAATAGAATGGATGGTGCGTGTGTGAACAATAACTGCAGAGGCTCAATTTAATTAACTTGAAATACTTCATTTAATATTCTTCACAATCAAGCGCACAGAAAACGACAAAGATGAAGAGGAGAAAAGACACCAATGTTTCGGCACAGTAATATTATTACTATCAGTATTATTTAGATTTTTTCCCCCATCATTTATTTTCTTGTTCAACATGCTGAGTACCTATCAGTTGCCGCCTGTGTCTTGGCCAATCCCCCGCAGTGGGTACGCGCCATTATTTAGAGGACAACAACAACAACAATGTTTCGAATAAAATTCAGTTGGTTTTTTAGGGACATGCGGAAGTTAGCGCTTGTCTGCGTTTCTTTTTTATCGTCTTCGTTGTTTTCGCGCGCTTTGTTGTCAAGAATGAATTACCAAACCCCACCTCATTAACCTTTATTTAACAAATTGATAAGCAGGACTCACATTAGGTGTTACAGGAGTTTTTGAACGAGCACACACAACAGGGGGAAGTAATAGTAAGTGAGATACTCGGATGGAAGAGGTACAATTAGTATTTTGGGTGCATAGCCCAGGCTGTTCGTTCAATTCTGTGCTACCGCCTGGGCGCGAGAAACGAATGTCCCTTTTCTCCTAGTAATGTGCAAGTAGTTGTCGCAAATCTTTGAAATGGCAAAAGGAATACTGTATACGGCAAGGTTTACCAACTCTTGGGACAGCACAGTCGAGCGAATTACGGACAAAATTGTTGCTGTTTTTAAGTTTTACTGCTTTGCTATGTTAATGTTCTCGGCTCCTGTCATGTCAGCTGTTTATCCGGCAATGGCTGTCCAAATACTCACCAGTTGCTTGAAAATCGCCACCTGAAATAGAATCGGAAGAATGTAAAGTAAATTCACAGGGAGTTTTTTCATCCAAGCCGAAAACTTGCAAGTTCTAGTATGTGGCGACAGGGTGGACTCGTACTTTAATAAAATACTTAATTAATTAATTTTATTTGTGTTTCACAACATGACGTACATATTGTGAAAGGAGCCGAAATGAAAAGCCGTTTCAATGCTTCTCGAAAAGAATTCTGGGTAATTTGCAATATCGATGACGAATGGGTTCTGTCGCAGCCCCGATTGCCAGCACCGGTGGAAGTAACTTGACCAGTCTTGGCAACGTATCTTTGCGGACAGTCCTTTGATCCCGCGCCACCATTATTCGATGATCCATACACAGAGGAGGTGCGCCGCCGCGGTAGCTCAGTGATTATTGCGTTGGCTGGTAACCACGAAGACGCTTGTTCGGCCCCGGCCGCGGTGGTCGAATTTAGATGGAGGCGAAATTCTAGAGGCCCGACCCGTGTACTGTGCTATGTCAGTGCAGGTTAAGGAACCTCAGCTAGTCAAAATTTCCGCCGCCTTTCACTACGGCGTCCCTCATAGCCTGAGTGGCTTTGGAACGTTAAACCCCCATAAACCTAAACAGGTGAGGTACGCTATTTCATGCAGTATACGTACATATAACCATTCGATTCCATGTTTTATTTTTTCCGAAATGTGGTGGGGGGAAGGGGGGATAAAAATCGGGCGACATTTGTTGAGCTTAAATTGTAGTGGACATCTGGTTGTTCAGAAAATTTTTTGTATAGTTCGGGTTCTTTGATAATGTTTTGCATCGCAAGACTGTTAAATATAACACTTCGTTTTTCTGCTAGAAATCAAATGCGCAGTTGTGAGCTTATTATTTCATAAACAACGGGAAAATTACAGGTTGGAGTAAAAGTTGTTCAGAAATTAAAGTTTTTTTCTAATTATTTCATATATTTCGTCGCGTACGTTGCCAGTCTCTTATGAAGCACTCCCGTGTCTGAACAAGACCGTCCTGCCTTTATTTTATACTGCGAAAATGTTCAACGTCGGAGCGATGATTTTAAACGCGAAAGGTCCCTGGGTCGGGGTTTCGTCGGCGTTGGTAGCGCTTCACACAGTGACTTCGATAAGACACCTTGTCGGTAGCCATGTTTCGGCTTCTCACTTCTCAATTGCCCTTTTCGAACTCATCCTCAAATTTATCCGCCTGATGAAAACAAGCATTAAAAGAGGTTGAAGATTCCTCGTTGACAGATGACACCTTTTTGGAATAAGCACTGCATATCCGCAAATTTTCAAGCGGTGTCTAAAGCCTTGTGAAATGCCAAATGACATCATCTACAAGGCTAATTTTTGGGGAGAAATCGAGTTTTACCCGTAAACGAAGGGACCTCATGCCCCGAATCCAGACAAACGAGACTGCGCGATCAGTCACCCTCTTCGCTCACACGAAGCCCGCGCAGCACGATTAGAAGGCAACAGATAGCGAATCTGTCCTTGCACCTGCCCACGGCCGCCTCTTTTCCAGCCGAATCATCCAGCTGTGAGCTGAAGAATTTATAAACAGGTTGAACGGAAGAAATAACGTAACAATGAATGAAATGGAGCAAGGGGGTAGCGTTACACACCACGTAAACACATTATGTACGTTATTTGTCATGAGTGATTTCACACCAAGTAATTACCTGTGCCTCTCATGAGCGAGAAACAGCGAATGCTTGTACGAAAAGATTTTGTGTCACTTACGGAATACTTTTGCATCAGTTCCAGTGACGTCCAAGTGACGACTGCTGAGGTAGGCTTCAAGATCTCGACGGATATGTCACAAAAACCTGCAGTGCAAAATGAACCACCGGATAACTTCGTCCCTGCGGCTTCTGAACATTACGCACAGGCAAATTTATCGTGATTTTAATTGTGAGGCGGACTTTGAGCACCGTGCACAAGTTGTTGCAGCAGCGTCTTTCTGTACTGCATTTCGCTTTGCAGCGAAAGGGTGTTTTTGATAATCTTTTTGGAAAAGGGAATTAAAATATACGGGGAATTTTCCCAGTTGTCAAGACTTCCTGCCGCGCCAGGTTATTGAGACCTATACGTAATAAAATCTCGACTATTTATTTGAGAAAGAATAAAAAAAAATTGGCAGGCGCCCATACGGCCTGACGTGATGAAGTGTGTAAGTAGAATGGATTTGCTTTTCCATTTGGTGCTTTTCTATTGGATGCTTTTCTCTTTTGGCTCATCCAATTCCCTCAAAGTTGCGCCAATTAGCTCCACTCTAGTTTAGCTGGCTTTTATGGCTGGCAAGCGATTTTTTATGCGTCAAAAGTTGTTGAATTATACGCATGTCACCTTACTTGGTACGACGCGTTGGATTAGGCCTTTATATTGGATCAGCCGCTGGCACGCTCTCATTGACGTGATCCACTGATGTGCTCTCGCTTTCGGAGTTGCTGTCCTTTCCTCTGCGCACCTCGCTCGTTTGGGGGTGTCGCTGCTTATCTCTGCGCCGACGAGGTTTTCTCTTTCGTCTCTCTATGGGGGGGGGGTTCTAGCGCTTGGCTCGTTGCAGGCTCGGGAGGCTGCGCTCGGCGGCCACGTCTAGGCACATGCCGGAATTAACGCCTAATGGCACTCATTCAGCTAACGAATTAGAAGAACAGAAAAATTTTGACGGTCGATTCTCCGTTCCCGCCGGTGGGTTTTAAATTCACGACCTCCGGATGTCGTGTGCACAGCTACCATTGACTATGACGATGGTTGCCTCACTTTTTTTTTGTAATGTATTTGTGTTGCTCGTAGCCCAGCCTAGAGATGTAAATAAGTAGATAGATGCACGGACGGACGGTTTATCAGCCTTCTGCAAAAAGAGTTAGCTTGTCTAGCTGGATTCCTTGCTTTGCGGTGCGGCTTAACCCACCGATATGTCTTTCAGCGCCGCCTCGGCTTTTCTCGTTATTCTTTCGTTTTATTTTTTTCTTCTTGTTGCTTTCAATTTTGTTCATTTTCGCGGCTGGGGCGGTGAAAAAAAATAATAGTTTCTTAGCCAGCTCTCTGTGCCGCCTGCTTCTACCTTCTGCTGAGCTGTTGTTCTAACTCTAAGGTGTACTAACTTACCGATGACTCTGCCTTAGACAGGTAATTTGTCAAGCATTTTCTTTCCACGATTCGTATTTTCTTACTCCGGTAATTTTCTTTTCATGGTTGTCTTATGTTGTCTCTCTCGCTGAAAATTTTGCAATTATTTCATGCCATCGAGCTTGTTTCCTCAAGGGAGGAAACCTTTGACTGCTGTATTAGACATCCTAACATATGCGCCTAAAGCAAACCTTCCGACTGGCCTCTGCCTTATTTCAAGCGCAGAATTCGTGTCAAACAAAAGGAGGAAAACAGCATTTTTTAAAAGACAAGCGTGGCACCAATGCGTGTTTTTAGATTTGATCAACGAGCTCATATTTTGATCGATGCTTCATGACAGCTGCAACTGCTTTCGCTTTCTGCATTATTCCATCGTGGTAGAGCAGGGCAAAGGACAGGACACAAGAAACAAGGAAGGACGTACACAGGCGCTGACTATCAACTGAATTTTTATTTCGAAATACAGAGAGAGAGAGAGAGAGAGGGAAAGGCAGGGATGTTAACCAGAAAGGATTCCGGTTGGCTACCCTATATATAGCAATCATAAGGGGGTGGAACATAGATAAAAGGGTTGCTCGGTCACCGGAATTCAGAAGACAGTCACGTCAGTAGATAACACATATTGATAACTGTAGTGGCGGTGAAAGGCGATAAAGGGAAGCGGAGGGTGTATAGGGCCATGGCGCGAAATAAGGGATGATCGGTAAAGAAAGATGAGGTCGCCCAGAAGGGGCTAAAAGCTATAGACAATCAATAACAGAAATGATGGCATTAAAAACATATAAATTCGTTAAGAATAATCAAAAGAACACTTTAAAAACATTAATAACTGGTAGGCTGCGAGGTGTGAAGGGCCGGCAATCAAAAACATTAAGGCCTCACAGAAGATGAATTTTTAAAGAGGCAAAAAAGGAGGCTAAAAGCACGAAAGAACTAAAAGGAGGAGTAAAGGCCTGCGACGAATAACAGCTAACCCTATATCACAATTAAAAGACCAAAAACCCGGAATAAACAATAAAAACAGGTTGCGATAAAATCAAACGACGCAAGGAGTCACAACGCATGCCCTGCTGTTCTCAGAAAATCCAATTCTTTCTGAGATAAACTAATGGATGGTGCACTGACACAGTGGTCTTTCGCACGACGGATGTTGCAAGCCTCAATTATTTCTCTCGACGTACGATCTCGTCCTTTCCCAATGATTGCACATTGGTAAAATATTGGGGTACAAATATTGCTTTCACATTTTTTACAGTGCTTGGCCAGATTTCCAGTGATGGCTATATTACCTACATTGTAATTATGTTCTTGAAGTCCGATATTGATGTACCTTCCAGTTTGATTAATGTATTCCTTCCCGCAGGATAAGGGCACAGAGTACACAACACCAGAGGCACAAGGAACATGGGGATTACTGTGCGTTTGCCCGCAACCACGGTGAACTTGCTGGTTGTTAACTCTCGTGCAGATAGAGGCGAGCTTGTTCGGCGCAGAAAAAACCACGTCGACGCCTGCGCGTTTCGCAACTTTCTTTAGACCGCGGCTAACATTGTGCAGATAGGGCACAACTACAACATTTCTGCGGTAATCCTCCTTCCGGGTGGGCAAACGTTTTTTCTTTATGCTGCCTGCGACTGATATCAGGAGAGGTAAAGGGTAGCCCGCCGCGAGGAGCCGACCCACCTTCCCGTGAAGAGAGTCATGAAGCCGATGTTCGTAGGTTTTTTGAAGGGCGTTGCGCGTATGAGAGGAGCGGCCTTTTACCTCTGGGTTCGTATGACCCGCAGGCATGCGCAGGAGAAAAATGAAGACGTAGGTCAAGGAACCGCATGCCATTATCTTCTGGGAATTCAGACGTTAATACGAGAGGATGCAAACATTGGTCAAACAACGAGTGAGCTTCGGGAGCTGCAATTTTGAATTCTTCACTGTTGCATTTTAAAAGGACGAGATAGTCGTCTACATATCGAAAGATTTTGACAACGCAGGTACTACCGATCCTTTTGTGCAGCAGTCTGTCTTAGTGGGCAAGAGCGAGTTCACTAAAAACAGGGGCCGTACATGAGCCTATGCATACACCTTTCTTCTGGATGTAGGTTTGTTTGTTTCACGTGACAAAGGAAGATTTCAAATAAAAGTCTAGGATTCGCAGAAAATCGCTCGCGGAAAGCCCTATTTGATTTTGGAAGCGAACAGTGCCATGGCTATCGATAGCTTCTTCAATACAACTCATTAGTTCTTGATGTGGCAACGAATAATGCAAGTATTTGATGTCGACGGAGAATCCCTTAAGATCTTGGTGATGGAAAGAGGTTAAAAAGTGATGATCTGTTCTGAGGTACCAACCACACAAAAGGATCGGTAGTACCTGCGTTGTCAAAATGTGTCTTTCGATATGTAGACGACTATCTCATCCTTTTAAAATGCAACAGTGAAGAATTCAAAATTGCAGCTCCCGAAGTTCAGTCCTTGTTTGACCAATGTTTGCATCCTCTCGTATTAACGTCTGAATTCCCAGGAGAAAATAACATGCGGTTCCTTGGCCTACGTCTTCATTTTTCTCCTGCGCATGCCTGCTGGTCATACGAACCCAGAGGTAAAAAGCTGCTCCTCTCATACGCGTCAGCACACTCGAAGTTGGTAAAGCGAGGCATCATCAGCCTGTGCTTCCGCAATGCCCTTCAAAAAACCTGCGAACATCGGCTTCATGACTGTCTTCACGGGCAGGTGGGGCGGCTCCTCGCGGCGGGCTACCCTTTACCTCTCTTGATATCAGTTCCAGGCAGCATAAAGAAAAAACGTTTGCCCACCCGGAAGAAGGATTACCGCAGAAATGTTGTAGTTGTGCCCTATCTGCACAATGTTAGCCGCGGTCTAAAGAAAGTTGCGAAACGCGCAGGCGTCGACGTGGTTTTTTCTGCGCCGAACAAGCTCGCCTCTATCTGCACGAGAGTTAACAACCAGCAAGTTCACCGTGGTTGCGGGCAAACGCACAGTAATCCCCATGTTCCTTGTGCCTCTGGTGTTGTGTACTCTGTGCCCTTATCCTGCGGGAAGGAATACATTGGTCAAACGGGAAGGTGCATCAATGTCAGACTTTAAGAACATAATAACAATGTAGGTAATATAGCCATCACTGGAAATCTAGCCAAGCACAGTAAAAAATGTGAAAGCAAAATTTGCGCCCCAATATTTGACCAAATGTTTAGGGGAATCCCCCAAGGTGCAGTAGATTCGTAACAAGGGAGTAATTACTCATTGACGTCCACCCGAGCGCAGCCATACGGCTTTCTCAGAAACTTCGTAGTTAAAGAAAAATTCGTCCTGGTCCGGGGTTCGAACCCACGACTACCGCTACACCGGAGCAGTCGCTCTACCAATTGAGCTAACCAGGACGGCAAGCTTATGGTAGGGCGAGAGCGAATTGATCAATAACTCGAAGTGGGAACAGTGGTGACCAAATGTTTAGGGGAATCCCCCAAGGTGGAGTAGATTCGTAATAAGGGAGTAATTACTCATTGACGTCCACCCGAGCGCAGCCATACGGCTACAAAGGAAAGCTATACATCTTTCTCAGAAACTTCGTAGTTAAAGAAAAATTCGTCCTGGTCCGGGGTTCGAACCCAGGACCACCGCCACACCGGGGCAGTCGCTCTACCAATTGAGCTAACCAGGACGGCAAGCTTATGGTAGGGCGAGAGCGAATTGATCAATAACTCGAAGTGGGAACAGTGTTGACCAAATGTTTAGGGGAATCCCCCAAGGTGGAGTAGATTCGTAATAATTGAGTAATTACTCATTGACGTCCACCTGAGCGCAAACTTCGTAGTTAAAGAAAAATTCGTCCTCGTCCGGGGTTCGAACCCAGGACCACAGCTACACCGGAGCAGTCGCTCTACCAATTGAGCTAACCAGGACGGCAAGCTTATGGTACGGCGAGAGCGAATTGATCAATAACTCGAAGTGGGAACAGTGTTGACCAAATGTTTAGGGGAATCCCCCAAGGTGGAGTAGATTCGTAATAAGGGAGTAATTACTCATTGACGTCCACCCGAGCGCAGCCATACGGCTACAATTACTCCCTTATTACGAATCTACTCCACCTTGGTGGATTCCCCTAAACATTTGGTCAACACTGTTCCCACTTCGAGTTATTGATCAATTCGCTCTCGCCCTACCATAACCTTGCCGTCCTGGTTAGCTCAATTTGGTAGAGCGACTGCTCCGGTGTAGCGGTGGTCCTGGGTTCGAACCCCGGACCAGGACGAATTTTTCTTTAACTACGAAGTTTCTGAGAAAGCTGTATAGCTTTCCTTTGTAGCCGTATGGCTGCGCTCGGGTGGACGTCAATGAGTAATTACTCCCTTAATATTTGACCAATGTGCAATCATTGGGAAAGGACGAGATCGTACGTCGCGAGAAATAATTGAGGCTTGAAACATCCGTCGTGTGAAAGAACACTGTGTCAGTACACCATCCATTAGTTTATCTCATAAAGAATTGGATTTTCTGAGAACAGCAGGGCATGCGTTGTGACTCCTTGCGTCGTTTGATTTTATCCCATCCTGTTTTTATTGTATATTCCGGGTTTTTGGTCTTTTAATGTTGATATAGGGTTAGCTTTTAGTCGTCGCAGGCCTTTACTTGTTACACGAGTAATTTTTCACTCTAATCTACACCGCCACCAGAAAAGGAACGCTCTCCTCTGATCTCCTTAGGTTCAGTGAGTGGTCGCTTCTTTAGCATACCCACCAGCCCATCACACTTTGTCTATGTGGAGAACAGTCAATGAAAATAGCTTGACTTTAAGTATGGATGTGCACCTGCCTCTCTTTTTTGTTCATTTCAGGATATATGTTGCCTCATATCGAGGGTATAATTCACAAGTGCGCCATTTACTGCCTCCTTACCCCGAAATGTGTACCACCTCGAACGTACCTTCCCATTATTCATCGCCGCAATGCGCCAATATCCAGGCATGCGATCGGAAAACGCTGTCTCAAAAGATTTTGGTTTGCTAATAGTGTGACCCACGAGTATTATATCTCAAAATTAATTTATTTCTTTGAGGTCACTGCGTTTGTAGAGAGACTAATGCTTGTGCAGAATGACTACGTCTGCTCCGTGCGGGAGATTCAGTCACTGATCTTGTCAAGCGGAAAAATAACGCGAAAAGCATTCCGCTAGGAATCTAAAAGTACCAAATGCACGTTGAGCTTCGCATATCTGCTGGAAATTTTCGGGAAAGAAATATTCAGGTATATTTGTAATTTTTTTTGTGACACAAAATCTTAAGACCCGACATCATCTCTGAAAGAATACCCGAGTGTACACCTGAATTTTCGTCCTCAAAATACGTTCTTAGTAGAATCGCGAATAAAATTGCCGGCACATTCTGAGCTTCAACGAGGACACTGCAGTAATGCACCTGTAATGATAACTATTCTGTTCTTTACTGTGCAGCGAGAGCTGCCTGAGAAGGTTTGGTTTCTATTTCTATAACTTTCTGTATATTGTTCTCGTGCATATTGTTCGCCTTCCCTCACCGGAAAAACACTCGGTTTGTCTGGCCTGCGGTGCTGGGACACCCAGGTGGGCCGTTTCATCGCCCTCCCGCGCGCGGTCGCTGTTCTCGCCGGCTCCCTTTTCTGTGGCGCTGGCCTTTTTTGGCCGTATTTTTAATGACGCTCGGTCTCTGGGCCTCGCGCTTAGGCTTAGCCCTAGGAAGACGGTGTTTGCAATTCTCCACCGGGTTTTATTTTAGATCCATGTGTCGATGGATCTATACGAACAGGCCTGGGGTGGGGCCTGACCTCGGTGAATAGAACCGACAACGCACTTCCCCACCAGAGCAGGATTTGGCCACCCTGGTGTAGTACTTGGCCGCAACCTTCTATGAACAAACCAATTAACCCTCGGCCCTCAGTCCCCAGTGGCTGCGGAGCAGCTGGCCGGGGTGGCGGTCAACCTGTAACGCAGCGGACGGTGCTAAGAATCATTGGCTCCGGACAGGCGGCCATTGGAAACTGAACCTAGCAACGTTTAAAGTAAGAGCCTTATTCAGTGGGGCTAGTTTAGCAGTGCTATTGGAGGAATTAGCTGGTATTAATTGAGATGTCTTAGGGCTTAGTGAGGTTAGGAGGACAGATGAGGCGTATACAGTACTAAAGGGCGGGCACGTACTGTGCTATCGTGGATTAGCAGATAAACGAGAACTAGGCGTGGCAGCTATCGTAATTAGGCTTAATAAGAGGTATAAGCTGAACGTGGTGGTTCAGGCCTACGCGCCCACATCGAGCCATGATGACCAGATTGTTGAAACCTTCTACGAAGACGTGGAATCGGCGATGACCAAAGCAAAATCACAGTACACTATACTGATGGGCGACTTCAATGCGAAGGTAGGCAAGAAGCAAGCTGGAGACCAGGCGGTAGGTGACTATGGCATAGGTTCTATGAATAGCAGGAGAGAGTTATTAGTAGAGTTCGCAGATAGAAATAATTTACGGCTCATGAATACCTTCTTCCGCAAACGAGCGAACAGGAAGTCGATGTGAAAGAGCCCCAATGGTGAGACTAAAAATGAAATAGACTTGATACTGTGCGCTCAGCCTGGCATCGTAGAGGATGTGGAGGTGCTCAGAAAGGTCCGTTGTAGCAACCACAGAATGGTAAGGTCTCGCATTAGCTTAGATTTGAAACGGGAGCGCAGGAAATTAGTGAAGCGGAAGTCTATTAACGAGTTAGCATTGGGAGGGAAAGTAGAGGAATTCAGGATTTTGCTGCAGAACAGATTTTTTCACTTTAATTGAAGATGACGACCGTAATGTTGAAACGATGAACAATCGTCTCACAGATATCATAACGGAGTGCGCTGTAGAAGTAGGCGGTAGGATGGTTCGACAGGATACCGGGAAGCTATCTCAGGGGACTAAGGATCTGCAAACGGCACTAAGAAACGGCAAAGCATAAGGACGTCTAACTCCATAGATAGAATAGAGCTAGTAGAGCTGTTGAAGTTAATAAATAAGCGCAAGGTAGCCGACATCAGGAAGTTTAACACGGAGAAAATCGAGCATGCTCTAAAGAGCGGAGGTAGCCTAAAAGCAGCGAAGAGAAAACTAGGCATAGGTAAAAACCAGATGCATGCGATAAGAGACAAAAAGGGCAATGTCATTAGCAATATGGATAAGAGAGTTAAAGTAGCCGAAAAAGTTTACACAAATCTATACAGCAGAGATTGCAATCAGAATGTTACTGAGAGAGGCAGTGGAAAACAGCAATGGGACATCCCGCCAGTAACGAAGGAGGAAGTAAAGAAAGCCTTGGGAGCAGAGGGGGAAAGCAGCTGGTGAGCACAAGATAAGAGCAGATTTGTTGAAGGATGGAGGAGAGATTGTGCTCGAAAAACTAGCAACCCTGTATACGCAATGCCTTGTGACCTCGAGCGTATCTAGACCTTGGAAAAACGCTAACATTATCTTAATTCATAAGAAAGGAGACGCCAAGGACTTGAAGAATTACAGACCGATCAGCTTACTTTCTGCTGCCTACAAGGTATTTACTAAGGTAATCGCTATTAGGGTCAGGACAACCTTAGACTTCAATCAGCCAAATGACCAGGCAGGCTTTCGTAAAGGATACTCGACAAAGGACCATATTCACGCAATCAATCAGGTGATAGAGAAATGCGCAGATTATAACCAGTCCCTATATACAGCCTTCATTTATTACGAGAAAGCATTTTACTCAGTGGAAACCTCAGCAGTCATGGAGGCATGGCGGAATCAGGGTGTAGAAGAGTGCTATGTGAAAATATTGGAACATATTTGTAACGATTGCACAGCTACCATAGTTCTCCATAAATTCAGCAATAAAATTCCAATAAGGAAAAGTGTCAGGCATGGAGACACGATCTCGCCCATCCTATTCACTGCCTGTTTACAGGAGGTATTCCGGGGCCTGAAATGGGAACAGTTGGGGATAAGAGTTAATGTAGAATACCTAAGTAATTTGCGATTCGCTGACGATATTGCCTTGCTAAGTCACTCAGGACATCAACTGCAAAGCATGATCAATGAATTAGACAGGCAGAGCAGAACGGTGGAGCTAAAAATTAACATGCAGAAAACCAAAGTAATGTTCAACAGCCTAGCAAGGGAACAGCAGTTCGCAGTTGGTAGCCAGGTGCTGGAAGTAGTAAGAGAATCTGTCTATTTAGGGCAGGTAGTGACACCTGATCCAGATCATGAGAGGGAAATAACTAGAAGAATAAGAATGGGGTGGAGCCCATATGGCAGGTTATCTCAGATCATGAATGGCAGTTTACCAATATCCCTCAAGAGAAAAGTATACAGCAGGTGAATCTTACCGCTACTCACCTATGGGGCAGAAACGTGCAGGCTAACAAAGAGGGTTCAGCTTAAGTTAAGAACAACGCAGCGAGCTATGGAAGGAAAAATGATAGGTGTAAGGTTATGAGATCGGAAGCGGGCGGAGTGGGTGAGAGAACAAACGCGCGTTAATGATATCCTAGTTAAAATCAACAGGAAGAAGTGGGCTTGGGCAGGGCATGTAATGCGAAGGCAAGATAACCGCTGGTCCTTAAGGGTAACGGAGTGGATTCCAAGACAAGGCAAACGCAGCAGGGGGCGGCAGAAAATTAGGTGGGCGGATGAGAATAAGAAATTTGCGGGAATATGGTGGCCGCGGCTGGCGAAGGACAGGGTTAATTGGAGAGACATGGGATAGGCCTTTGCCCTGCAGTGGGCGTAGTCAGGCTCATGATGATGAATGACGGTGAGGTATGTTCTGTTCACTCGCGCTGCCGACTGCGGCGTCTGTTGTGAACAAATTCGAGCTCCCACGTTGTGGAGACGTCGTGTGGAGGGTTTCGGCACAAGGAAGTAGTGAGCGAGTTCTTTACAGGGTGCACTCTGCGATGTTCGCGAAACGTTCTTCGAGGCAACGAAAAATACACGTTTAGCGGAGCCTTTTAAAGAAATGGCTTCCCGGGCAGGGGCGCTGCCTTTTACCGGTTCATTATGTTGGATGACAATCCGGTTAGATCTATGGCTGTGGGACGTGCTGAAAGCATTGTGGTGAATAGTAAACTGTGCCTGTTTACGTGTCATCCGCTAATACAGCAGCATCCAGCTGCATTTCGGCGGGGCTGCGAATTAGGAGAAAAAGGGTTACCATGTCATGTCACAGCGCACGACAGAATCGAATTTGTACGTGCGAATTCTTGAAACGAGATTCATTAGCACTGCTGGCAGCTGAAAAGAGCTTATTATGCACAATGACTCGCCATGAATCGCGTTCGGAATCTTGAAAAACGATATTTTTCAACAAATAATACAACTGTCACCACTTTCCCCAATACTCATTTCATTAATTTGAACTTGCACATTTTAGGTTACTTACTTGAGTGTTTAGTCTGTACTTCCACCGCTTGCGCTTTTCCAACCCACCGCTTGGAGTCAGGCTCTCCGGTTTTTGTGTAGTACGGTCTAAGAGTGAAAGTATACAGAGTCGATGGCTTCATCCCTCGAACTTTGTGCGCTATCCGATTTCTTGGTATTATGTCGTGTAAGGAGTGGTCCTTAGACTTTCCAGTGAGAAAATAGCCGGCCAACTTCACGGATGAATTCGACAGCTGCCTCGGCGCCTCCGACCAGGCAAAATCTGCGGACGTGCCCGTCGCGCCAGTGACGTGGAAGAAGCCCTTGTGCTGCAAAAAAGGTGCCGGAGCTGGAAGAAAAAATGCGGCCTTTGAACACAAAAAATGAATGTTGGTTATTGACCGAGCATGGATAGCGGGCGTGACTTATGCGTTCTTTGAGATTAAATATTAATGGGGGCTCCAGCTGACTCTGATTTTTGGGCAAGGTTTGTGGGAAATGAATATTATGCGGGGTCCTGATGGTGAACATAGGGTGAGGTTGCAGCTGTTCGGCAAACTCACCGCAGACTGAATGGTGCTCATCGTCGATTCCAGGATGTGAACCGCCCGAGCAGTCTACGGCACCATCGCACACCTTTACAGCGGGAACATAGGTGCCCCGTTGCTTGCAGAAAAAATCCTCTTCGTCGTAGGTAAGGCCTAGAAGTGGAACCCCCCTTAAGGTAAGACGAGTAGCATAAACACACCTCCACACACTGAAACTCCATCGAGAAGAAAATCTGTCACTGCAGATACGAGGGAATGTAAACCGTTTGCTAGGATTAATAGTTATGCTAGGAATCTCAAGGCATATTGCACAACCCCATTACTTTTGACTGGTCAGGGCTTTCAGAGATGAGTAAATTAGTCGGTACGAAGGAGAAAAACATTTCTTGTCGTGTTGCCTGAACATTTCGTGCATTAAAAACAATTATGCGTCCCGAATACTTTGCCGTTCATCATCTGCAACCGCTAAAATCAGGAAACTCTGTTGCTATGCAGGCGTGTCTTGAAACTGCACTCACTTTTTGAGGCTAGAAGTAGCATGACGACTGCGCGTATTGTCGCCATCACGCCTTTGCGGTGCGCTCTGGTGCACCTAGCGCACGGCGACGGTATTTATAAGGTGCGGATTTGTAGGTAGAACGCGGACAGCCAGATAATGGTAATCGGCGAGCTTTTCAACGAGGCTCGGCAGCTGAAGCCACCTCAGCGATAAACGGCATCTCGTCAGTCTCACTTCGGTCAAGGAACGATGGTCGCAGGAACTCGGCAGCGTATCGTGTTTCGTAAGCTCAAGTTTCGCTGAGCTGGTTGAGTGATAACACTACGGGCCGTCTGCGCGATAAAGCCTGTGGACTGAGAGCAACCGGCAGTACTGAGGGCGCAAACAACCGCGGCATATTCTTGGCGAAAGAAAAAGAGCAAACTTTTATTTTGGAGAACCTTCGAGTCAACCACTAGGGGGAAAGTCGCTAGTGGGAAGGGTGGATGAATTCCTAAGTTCTCTTTAGATTTGAACGCTATGTTCTATTTTTTCCAGAAAATACAGTGCTTTCGCCAACGAAAACGCATTTGAAGACACGGGACTCATCGGTGGGAACTATATTGTAATTACTGGATGCGCCTGAAAGGTGTGCAGTAACCGTGCACAAAAGCAGTACAAAAACAACACAACGCGATGTTTTAAAGAGTCGAAGTGTTTTTTCGAGGGTAATGTAATGCGAAGGCAAAGTAACTGATGCTCTTTAGAGGCAACGGGCTGAATTGCAAGGGTAGGGAAGCGTAGCAGTGGGTGGCAGAAAGTTAGGTGGCCGGAGAAGATTAAGAAGTTTGCGGGGATAATAGATAGCCGCACCTAGACCACTGCAGGGTTAATTCGAGATACATTTATAGGAGCGGCCTTTTTCTTTTAGTGGGCGTCGTCAGGCTGATGATGATGATGAGGTATTGGTGTTTTTCAAGACATCAAAAATTTTTCTTCCACATTGGCCTGGAAAGAAGCGAAGAAAATCTTCACCACTCAGGATAAGATTTCGCAGGAATGAGTCAGTAAGGACAATAAAGGTCCAACCTGCATTAGAAAAAAAAGATAGAAAACACGCCACGAATTTGGTGCTTTCAGGGTCTTCCGTTGTCCTGTCGTAAAATTAGCATGAGAGAAGGAAAGGTTCCTCTGTCATGAGGTTGAAGAGAGCAGTGCGGAGCTCTCATGGTATATAGTTGCCGTGAGAGAAACTCGCCGGTAGGTGCTGAGGATGCGATATTTGGGAAGAATTTGACCTGCCATGTGTTCGCCTTTATTGAAGACAGACAAAAATAACCATCCTCTTTCGTATTTTATAGTACATCTTGAAGAAGAGAGCGGCGCCAAGACCGCGCCCTCTGGTTTATTAAGAAAAGTCCAATGTTGAAGACGGGTCGCCAGTCCATGATCCGCTGCCCTGGTTTTGTTTTGTTCTCTCTCAAGTGCTTGTGTCTGCGCATTTGTATAGCGCACCTTTAAGGCACCTAAGAGTGACAGTCTAGTGCTCGCATCTCATTGCCCTCTGTCTGAACATAATACAAACTGAGTTGATAGATCTAAATTATTACCGTTAATGTAGTACATCGCTTACGCGGCGCAAGTTCATGTTGCCTGAGGAGCATTGACAAAATGAAAAAAAAAGGCGAGTCAATCTCGGGGCTTCTATTACGCTCTGCCATAGATCGCGTGTTCACCTCGTCATAGCGCTGGGCGCGTAAACAGCGCTGTCTCCGGTGACGCTGAATCAGCGATATGCGATATACTATGCCTGTTACATTAATCGCACGTCAGCGTTTTGGAGGCTTCATTTGGGCACTCTTCTAGCAGATTCGTACGTCAGATTATTTCTTAAGTTCTCGAAGTTAGGGCGTTGACCGGCGTGACGGGACTCTCTACTTGGGTTAAAATACGTCTGTCATTTTGAGCTGTCACCGGCATGAGGCGTAAAAGACATGCACAAGATATCGGCTTATGCTCATTAAGGTGCATATTTCGTTTTCTTTCTGTGGATTCTGATGTCATTAAGATCGAAACTGGATTTGGAAAAAAAATTATTTTAACATGCAGCGTTTGGCGGTGACGGCGCATAAGTTTTTTCGCGGTTCGCTGGTGCTTGAAATATGCAGTGCAGCGTGGAAACGAAAATTCAAACACCTAAAAGCAGCAGCACCGTGCTTCGTCAAGTCCTGTGTTTGGCCTTCATTATATTCCGGAGGACCAGCAAGAATAAAGGGAGAAAATCTACTATGGAAGTACTCAGGTGCCTTTCAAATTGTTGAAGGAATAGGTGCCCAAAATAGGGGTTTTTGCGGACTAATAGGGAAATTTCTCCTGACCTCTTGGGACATCGCGGATGATATTCGAAAATGAACGTCTAGCAAGCAAGCATTTCTCATCCCTAATGCAGTTTATATGCATTAAATCTTTTTGCCATAGGATTGTGAAGCATGAAACAAAGAAATGAAATTTGTCGACTGCAGGCTCAGCTCATGTGCACATTTATTACTCTGGAGGAAAACGGGGTACTGATCTTGTGCTGCCGCTGTGAATTTCGCTCTAAGCTGGCTTGGTAAGATATTTTTTTTTCTCAAATTCGGCTCGCTCTCAAGTGCAAGCATTGTGGACATTCCGTATCATATTTATGTTAGGGGCCAAAAAGTTTGACGTCGAGTATTTCACTTTTAGCCTAGGGTGATATGGTGGATGCTAAATATTCAGTGGAATTACGACGATCAGTAGACAGACGAAAACAGCTCTAGGGGTACAGATTATTGTCTGGCTTCTATTCCTCGTGTGGTTTGCAATGCCGCACAGTTCTGTGCGCTAAGAATAATTATTTTGAAAGGGAAAACAAAGGCTCGCGTGGTGCTTGTATTAGAAGTGGTCTGAGCGTTTCTTGAGAACTGCCCCCATTATTTTCAATTTGTCGGGCACGTCAGATGGCATGGAATGCGCCACTGTCGGTTAAAATTTTTCGGTGTGGTTATAACTTTCTTCTTTTTTTTTTGCAGGGTGAAATGTTCCCTATGGCCGCTATCCTCTTTCGCAGCATTTGGACGCGTCTTACTGGTCTATTCTGTGCCAATCTCCGTAATGCTGCCTGCATAAAATTTGCAGATTTATGCGTTTTGAAGCTTCTCGCATCTTGTTTCCTTTCATTTTCTTTTATTGCTTTTCGAAGAAATGCCCCTTTTTTATTTGTCTCGTCTATAGATGCTTAATTATAAGCAAACTGGACTGAAAGGTGGCTTTAAACAATTGGGAGAGTATAGGGCAAGAAAAGAAAACAGAGGGAAAGAATTCTTCACCTACCATACGCTGTTTATTCAATGCTATTTGTGCTCTGTTTATGTCGTTAAGGCTTCAAGGTGAAAAAGGTTGATGAAGAGTAATGAAACGCACATGCAGGCAGGTTAACAGAAAGGGTTACCCCTTTAATGAGGTTTCCTCTTAATACCTTCTTGAAATGCTCTTTACCACTAATGTAAGAGACAAGTTCTAAATAGCAGAAATCAATAAATAAGCATAACATTAAATTAACAAAGCAAATGCACACATCACGCTGGTAAACACATTTAGACTAGCAAAATTAATGGCATGCATGGACTGCGCCCAAAGAGTGCCGAAAATGCATATGAATATAACTCGATGCCCTTGATTTGGGCTTAGTAACATTTAAGTGAGAATCAGTCAGTACAGACACCTTCTTTTGATAGAAGGGTATTATGCGTTAGCAAAATATTTTGGTGGGCCGTTGGTCCATTTTGAGAAAGTTAAGACTGCGCGAATAGGTCAAGGCCAACATGCAAAGAAGCGAATATAGCGCCGTGGGCTGTATTAGTGTATTTGCCTGCTCTTCCTCGTTGTATTGTGGCATTCTTAACTCTCCACGAGATGTTATGAGAGTATCAATGAAATTTTGAGGCTTTTCTAAAACATCGGCAGGATGAACGCTGGCATGTAGTTGCTCATGCATTTTATATAGCATATGTTCAAGAACCTATTAGTTAAATTTCTACCAGACGATGAGCGTGCTTGTTAGAAGTAGCAGGATAAAAATGTCAGCAATGCTCGGGCTAGAACACGAAGTGAATGCGAAGACCACACTATTACTGCTTTTTGTACTTGAGTAGAAAGTGAAAACTGGCAGAAGGTACAGGACGTAGAACGAAAACGAATAACACCAGCGGTAACTTAAAAGAGAATTTCTATATGAAAACCGGAAAGATATACTGTCGAGCCCACCCGTAACAGCCTCAGTTGTAACGAATGCTCACTTCTTACGAACGAGGGCGGCGGTAGCGCCAAATATGTGTTAGGGCAACTGCATTGCGTTTAGGATACAACGAGCACTTACAACTGCCCAACTCGGTTACTGCGAACCAGGGACGGTCTAAACTCGCATCCGCAATCGGTCAAGACCATTTTTTATTGCGAAAGCAATACTACGCTAGGTTTTGAGCCGTCAGCGTGGTCCCGGCGGTAACCACGTTTGACCTTTAGACGACCCCCGTAGTGACGTCACACCGAGCGGAGGAAAAACTGGAGACCAGCGCGGCTCGTCGGCGCGGTCCCAGGGTAACCACGGCGCTCCGCGCATCTGCTGCGCGCCGCAGCCGCGATGAGGCGCTCGCTGTGGTGACGTCATACCAGCTGCAAAAAAAAAGGCCCTCAGCTCGGCTCGTCGGTGCGGTCCCAAGGTACAGTGAACTAGAATAGGGGTAGTGTGCTCACTGGTCAGGCTTAGTGAAGCCACCGGCGTCGCAAAACTGGGCGGCGCTGCTGTGTGTTCACTCTAGGAAGGCCAGGGGAAACCGGTCCAAGCGTATGCGGGATAAAAGGCGGCGTTATTGCCGCAAGATCGTGCTTGCGCGGAGTAAACTGGCTTGCATCATGTGTTTTGCTCAACATTAGCAGATGAAGGTTTAATGAAATCCTCATCCGCGCTAAGGCAGGGCGGGTCTAGCGCGTGGAGCGCAGCGGCCGCCACTTAGAGATTCCGAGAACTCATCGGCTGAAATTGCGAACACGACGCTCAGCATCGTCCTACCAGCGCGACCTTAAGCAGATGCTTTGAGCACACCAGTTCGGCTACGGCGTGTCGCATTGTTCCCAATATTAAAGACAAAAATCGTTCCAGATCATTGTCAATGACTGCTGTGAAATTCTAGACATGCTCGCAAATCCAATCCTGCCGTTCCACTACCTTGCAGTCAATTTCGCGACTCGTTTATGATTTTTGATTTGCCTGTACCCACCCATTCCTTCGAATTTGCATGCAATAACTCCTCTGCCATAGCATCAGCCCAAGGGCTAATTCTCAGCAGATTTGAAATGAAACAGTACACAAAGCCACCAACTTCAAATTGGGCAAAGACAAATTTATTTCCATTGTTTGCGATAAGCACAGAGGGAAAGCAACTGTGGCAGTGCTTCAGCTACAGCTCAACTTCAAGTGTTTGGCCCGTTCACGTCTTCTAGGCCTCTCAGTATTCACTCCTTTCACAAAAAAGTGAAGCCTGGCTACGATGTAAAATTTTATAATTTCCTTCGAAAGATCTTCTGTGTGAAGATGGCAACCGACCTCTTCACACAATCTTGCCCTGACCACGTCCAGCACATCAAAGATGCTCTCTGAATGGAGTTGGCTTTGGCTGAAGCATTCGGTAGAAAGGTTCTCAAGCTTCAGCAGCTGTGTGGAAGGGTAGATGAGTCCTCCCCTGTCGCAGTATCTTGTGCACCTTGCCAGCTGAAAACTGTCATCAGTGCCTGGCATAGTTAGGAGGCTAATGCAGCTTTCACACTTTGCCTTCATAACACATTTTCGTGCTACATAGCCTGCAATATGAAAGACTAGTCGTGAGTCACTCTTGGCTATGTGCTGACTATGATCACGGCACGCTCCAGCCGGATCAACTGACAACTTCACTGCAGTTCCTGCTGGCATGCGACCTTCATGTATCTCGGCAGAGTCTTCATCTCCCACATCAAGCAAGGAAGCCAACAGAGAATCTTCACAGTTTCCCTGATAAATGCATTTCACCGAGCCATAAAATGAAAGGCAGTTTACTATGATTAAAAGCTGCGTCGGTGTCGGGTGCTCAGTACTGCCAGATGATTATCTTATGATGCCGAAAAGGCTCTCCAGTGGGTCTTGGCATAGCTTAGATGTCATCAAGTACTAATATTTCAGCTTTTCTGTGAGGTAGGTCAGCAATTCTAGAGTGCTTGCATAGCCGGTATTGCAACCCGGCGCGAAGCAATGGTTCTGTCGGCGACCGGGCGAGACCGCACCTACTTGTGCCGCGCCGACTACACTGTTCGGAACAGCGGTGGCACCTAGTGGTCAAGCGGGAAACTAAAAAATGCCGACACCAGCGGCTTCACCTCGGCTTATGGAGGAGCGGCGCAGTAAGCACACTACCCAATATTCTAATTCACTGTACCCAGAGTAACCACGGCGCGCCGCGCACCTGCTGCGCGCCGTAGCCGCGAGGAGGCGCTCGCTGTGGTGCCGTCACACCAAGCGGAGAGAAAACCGCCCCATCTCTCTCACCTCCTGTGTGGGCAAACTAATGGAGACGATGGTGCGGGATCGGTTATCTACATATCATGAACACAAACATGTCTTTGCGAACACCATGTTCGGATTTCGGCCACACAGATCCGCACAGGATGTCCTCCTGCAACTCAATCGGGAAGTTCTTGACCCCCTCGAATGCCCCCATAATGACCGGGTAGTACTCGCCTTGGATCTTAAAGGTGCATTTGACAATTTAACGCATGACATCATACTCACGACTGTGGCCTCCACACATTCTGATACATAAGCCAATTTTTAATGGATCGTCAATCCTACATTCGAATACAAGATAGAGAGCATGGTCCTTACCTACTCAGCTCGCGGGGAACCACCCAAGGCGCGGTACTTTCCCCGCTGCTCTTCAATCTGGCCATGCTGCACCTGCCGGCCCAGCTGAGTGGTGTCGCCGGCGTGCAGCACGCCCTGTACGACGATGACATCCCTCTGTGGGCCACGCAGGGCAGCACAGGGGACATTGAAACCAGCCTGAAAACAGGGGTACCAGATGGGCCGCATGGCCCGCCGGGTTTCCACCAAACGCGGAGGGTCTTGCGGCTGGCAAACGCCTTCGTAAATAGTCGAATTCTCTATTCGACTTCTTATCGCCACCTACGGAAACAAGGGTAGGACGCCCTTGAGGTCATACTTCGCAAAATTGTTAAACGTGCCCTTGACCTCCCCATTACTACTTCAAACAGCCGGCATATGGCCCTTGGGGTGGTGAATACTTTCCGGGAGCTCCGGGAGGCGCCCCTTACAAACCAGTACACGCGCTTGTCGCTAACGGAGTCGGGTCGCCACCTTCTTGCTCGACTCCATATCCAACACACCCCTCCAATGGAAGACAGGTTTCACGTCCCAGAACTGTGGAGACGTGCCCTCCACGTGCGGCCTCTTCCAGGAAACATGTCACATGAAGACCATAATGGTCGGCGCCTGGCACGAGCGGAAGCGCTAGCCCGACATTATGGCAAGAAAACAGGTGTATACTACGTGGGCGCTTCCGGCCTTCACCACGGGGGATGGTATACGGCCGCGGTAGTTCACAACAGCAACACAGTTAACGGCCTCACTTTCAGAGCCCGCAGTGCAACACAAGCAGAAGAGGTCGCGATTGTTCTCGCGGCCTCACATTCCGATTCAAAATACATAATCACCGACTCGCGAGGGGCCTGTCGGAACGTCGAACAAGGCTGCACTCCCTTCCTAGCCTATCGAATATACCAAAATTGCGTACGTGATACGGACCCCGCACACCGTTATCTTATATGGGCCCCTGCTCATCAGGGGTTGGCAGGAATCGAGGCACCTGACGTAGCCGCACGCGCGCTGTCTCACCGGGCTGTTTTCTCCTCCCCACCCGATCAGGAACTCGATTTTAATCTGGTCTATACGCTCAAAGATATTACATCCTATTATCAAGATAGTCATCACCTTTACCCTAACCCATGTAAAGGCCTCAAGAAGGCGGATGAGCGGCTTCTTCTCCGCCTTCTCACGAATACATTGCTGTGCCCGGCGGTACTAAAACATTTCGACCCCTCCTTTAGCGGCAACTGCCCGCACTGCAGTACGATGTGTTCGGACACCTATCAAATGGTGTGGGCCTGCCCCTCCAACGCGGCCATTCTCCCCATCCCGAACCCAACCCTGGAGGACTGGGAGGCGACCCTGCTCGGCTGCCACGACTTACAGGCCCAACAATCCTTACTCGGGGGCGCCCGGGCGGCGGCCAATGCCACTGGGGTCCCAAACTAGGGACCTCCACCTAGTGTTTGTAAGGATCGGTCCTTGACGGGCTGATGGAAACATACCTCCTGTCCCTTCTGAATAAATGTTTTCACCACTACCACCACCGCCGCGCACCTGTGATGCGCGCCGCAGCCGCGAGAAGGCGCTCGCTGTGGTGACGTCACACCAAGCGGAGAGGAAACTTGAGACCTGCTCGCTCGTCGCCGCAGTCTCAGGGGAACCACGCCGCTGCTGCTCTCTCTCTGTCCTTCCCTTCCTCTCTCTGAGAGACGATTACGTGTGGATGTGTATATATAAGGTGTTTCGACCAAGGCCTCGTTTGCTTTCGCAACCTACCGGGCTTAACCAAGGTAAGTCTATGCCAATTTTTTAGGAGCGGCGCGCAACGACCGTCTCCTAGCCTCCGTGACACCCCCTCCCCCAATTCCTATGGGAATAACGTGGCGGGCCGAAAAGTAAACCCAAGAACAATAAATAACAAATGAGAATTACGCGACGTACTGAATGCCGAAAAAACCAGATGCGGCTGTCAAAAACTATTACCTTGATGAGCCGAAGCTTAGCGCTGGTGCAGTAAGTCTCGCGTTAGCAGCTGTCTGTGCTCGAGCATGAAGGCCAGAAACCGATGATTATCGTTTATCATCGGGAAGACTCGTGACGCTGAATGCTTTTGAAGCTACGTTCTCGTACGCTGCATGCAAGACTCGAATTCCTGAATGATGCATGAGTTTTAAGCATGAAATTCTTTTATTGCGAAAGCAATACTTCTTGCACTTTCAGCCCGTCGCGTAGTGAGGCCGGTAGCTACCATGCGCGGCCTAACTCCTGCTCCTGCCACGCGCGGCGCGCTTAGCGGTCTGACGTCACAGGTGCAAGAGCGGGGTTCCAACTTGCGCCGTCGCGTAGCGAGGCCACAGCTACCAAGCGCGGCCTAACTCCCGCCCCTGGCGCGCGCGGCGCGCTTAGCGGTCGGTTCGTGTGTCCACCGAGATGGCAGAAAATTACTGCGCCATTTTATTTCCTCAAAAAGCGGTGCGTTCAAAGGGCAAGGCATGGCGCAGTAATTCTCTGTCATCTCGGTGGACACCCGAACCACAGGAAGGGAGGAACGCCACCACCCGTTCGGCGCGATGCCTTGCCCTTTGAACGCAACGCTTTTTGAGGAAAGGAAATTCTCTGTCATCTCAGTGGACCCCCGAACCGCACCGTACAGGAAGGGAGGAAGTGGGAGTGAAAGCAGAGGGAAGCTTCTAGACAATCATCCGTTAGCGTCAGCCGCTATAGCTTTGGCGACCGAGGCACGCATAAATCTCCCAGCCCGTGGGGGCCCTCGTGTGGTGAGTATAATTCCATGTAAAAGAAATGGGCAAAACTTTCATAAATAAGCTTTACTAAGAGCACTCCCAATACACACCACCAGGCAAACCAGGCGCAGCCAGGGTTATTGCTTTCGCAACTTACCGGGCTTAACCAAGCTAAGCCTCTGCCAAATTTTAGCTCCCATTGTCGCCCGTGCGGTGACGTCACGCCAAGACCGAGAGCCGACATCCGGACACTGAATTACACTCATCCGGGCACTGAAACGAGAGCATCCGGGCACCGTACGAGAATTAACGAGACTCTCTAAGCCCTCCTACAGGACCGGCATACAAGCGCCGGTAGCTTCGCTCCGAATGGGTGGTGGCGTTCCTCCCTTCCTGTGCAGACTTGTGAGGGCGAAAACCGCGACATCTTAGATCCTGTCGAATGTCCCCACAACGACAAGGTGGTCCTGGCCTTGGATCTTAAAGGCGCATTCGACAACATCAAACACGAAGTAATCCTGGACCACCTCAGTAACACCAACTGTGGCCACAAAACATTCAACTACATAAAACAATTTCTTACAGACCGTCAAGCCTACATACGCATACAAGATGCGGAACACGGATGCGGAACACGGGCCATACACCATCGGCTCGAGGGGAACGCCTCAAGGCGCGGTCCTGTCTCCCCTCCTCTTCAATTTGGCAATGCTTCATCTTCCCTCCAAATTGTCCTCTTTGCCCGGGATACATCACGCTCTTTATGCGGATGACATTACAATCTGGGCCACGCAAGGTAACCTGGGCCACATGGAATCCTGCCTGCAAGCAGCGGCGACCCTAGTCGACGACTACGCGGCCTACTGCGGACTCCAGTGCGCCCCGTCTAAATCAGAATTTGTGCACATACGTCCCTCCCCTCGGGACACAACTCCGCTTTGCATCAGTCTCCCCTCGGGACCGATCCGGGAGTCCAAGGAGATCCGCGTCCTTGGTCTCTTCATACACCACCAACGCAGAGTCGACACCACCCTAGCCAAACTTCGCACGGTGGGAGACCAGGTGGGCCGCATGGTCCGCCGGGTCTCCAACAAGCGGGGCGGATTACGAAGCAAGGATGCACTGCGGCTTGCCCATGCTTTCGTAACGAGTAGAATCCTCTACTCAACCCCCTACTTGCACCTGCGCAAACATGATGATGACCAACTGGAGGTCATCCACCGGAAAGTCATCAAGCGGGCTCTCGACCTCCCGGTCACCACGTCCAACCAGCGACTTCTGGCCTTGGGCGTGGTGAACACATTTCGGGAGCTTCGAGAGGCCCACTTAGTCAACCAATACACGCGTCTTGCACAGACCACGTCCGGTCGCCGCCTCTTGGACCGGCTACACATCAAACATGACTACCATATTGAGGAAAGGGAGAGAGTGCCAGCACCCTGGAGACGCGCCCTCCGGGTCCGACCCCTTCCCCGCAACATGTCCAGAGAAGACCATAGCGGTCGTCGCCAGGCGCGCGCGGAAGCGTTGGCGCGATACTATGGTAACCAACAACATGTGTATTACGTGGACGTTGCCGGCCCACACCACGGGGTGTGGTACACGGCCGCAGTCGTACACAACACAAACACAGTCAACGGGCTCACTTTCAAAGCCTACAGCGCAACACACGCGGAGGAGATTGCCATTGCTCTTGCTCTCACTACTCCCAAGTCGAAACACATCATCACCGACTCGCGAGGGGCCTGTCGGAACTACGAGTTGGGTTGGGCTCCCCCGCTTGCCTGGCGCATACTGGAATATAGCTGTCGATCTGAAGATCCAACTCCACGCAACCTGATTTGGGCCCCCGGTCACCAGGGACTCCAGGGAAACGAACAGGCCGATCAGGCCGCCCGCGCACTCTCTCCCCGGGCTATCTCCCTGTCCTTGGAAGGGTACTCCCAATCAGACAATCTGGCCATTACATTCAAACAAATCACCGATTACTACAAGGAGGAGCACCGGCGCTACCCGGCCCCTTGTAAGGGTCTGGATCGCGCTGACGAGCGCCTCCTCATCAAAATTCTTACTAACACTGTACTGTGCCCGGCGGTGCTTAAACATTTCAATACATCCTTTGATGGCGCGTGCCAGTTCTGTGGGGAGGTGGCTGACACCTTCCACATGGTTTGGGCGTGTCAGTCAAACCCATCTATCCCCCCCAACCTCAACCCCACCAGAGAGGACTGGGAGGCGGCCCTGCTCGGCTGTCAGGACCTAAAGACCCAAAAGGCCTTGGTTCACCGGACGCGGGCGGCGTTGCTTGCCAATGGGGCCCCGGAATAGGGGCTCCACCTAGTATTGTTAGGGGAAAGGGCCAATAGGGCCTACCCCAATCACCTCTCTGTAAATATTTATTGCATTATAAATGTTTTTCACCACCACCACCTCCCTTCCTGTATGGTGCGGTTCGGGTCTACCGAGATGACAGAGAATTACTGCGTCATTTCCTTTCCTCAAAAGCCTTGCATTCAAAGGGCAAGGCATCGCGCCAAACGGGTGGTGGCGTTCCTCCCTTCCAGTACGGTGCGGTTCGGGTGTCCACCGAGATTGCACAGAATTACTGCGTCTCGGTCTCGGCAGCTCTCGAGAGGCAGCGACCGAGCGAAACCGAGGAGAGGGGGGCGGCACCCCCAGGAAGGGGGCGGCGGCCCTCTCGAACCCGCGGAAGTAGCGAGGGACGTAACAAGACCTCAAGGAGCACAACGCACGAGATTGACGTAGTGGCCGCGTCGCGGTAAAAGCTTGTCCTCCCTGCTTGGAGGGAGCCTAACCGACTCTGCAGGCTTTCTAAATAAAAGTTGTTCTCTCTCTCTCTCTCCTCAAAAAGTATCGCGTTCAAAGGGCAAGGCATCGCGCCGAACGGGTCGTGGCGTTCCGTGGGCTGCCTGAAAGCGCTACAACACGCTGTCGCGTTCCACTCCTAAAGGCGAAGCTTAAGCGTCATTAACTAACTTTGATAACATAACCCTTACTAAGAGCCCCACCAAGACACACCACCAGCCAACCTAGGCGCAGCCAGGGGATATTGCTTTCGCAATTACCGGGCTTAACCAAGCTAAGCCTCAGCCAATTTATTATTATTATTATTCGAGGAGTGAGGCACTAGGAACACGTTTATAGGGTATGAGGAAGGCAGGCTACTGTTTGAGTTCGGCCGGGCTAAGGCCGAAAAAAAAATAGGAAGGACCTCCTCGTGCTCGACAATGGTGCGACGCACCACGTGATAGCAATACTTTGATTTGAGCTAGTTGGTTGTAGCATGACATGTTTACGCAAAAGGCGTACTGGCGCTAAAAAACGAAGACAACACACACAACAGGACAGGACTGGCGCCAACTACTTCCAACTGAGTTCATTCACAGAAAAACCTACCACGTGCTGCCTTCCCTCACTGCGATGACCACGCTGTTGTGTGCCGAACGCGACGAGCATCACGGGCCACTTGACATAGATATAATTTATGTACTCAAGGTGTCCTGTCTCCCCACACTGATAGCAGTGGATCAACCAGGTGCCGCGACGTCCCATTTCGAGCTTCTGTGCTCCCCGGGGTGGAGTGGTTAGGTCCCGTGGATAGAATTCACTGCGGAGTGCATCAAGAACTGGTTCCATGAGGCAGCGTTTAGGCACTCAGGAACGGTGGGGGACGCTGTCGTGAGCACTCCTGCTCTTGTTCATGATTGCGAAATTATGCGTCTGAATTCCCACCAGTAACGTATTCTGTATCAGTTTGGGTAGTATCAAGTTGGGGTGTATATTCTCTATGTATTTTTCAATGAACTTTCAGTTTTTAGCAAGCGCTCGCCTTTGTGGCCTTCGTCTCTCGTCTGTTTTGCCCTGTACCACGTGCAACAATGTTCTTGCATTCAAAACACGTGAGTAGTCTTAGTGTCCTCCACATTTCTTGCACCATCAGCCCGGCTGCGTCCGCTGCAGGACATAGGCCTCCCTAATTGGTCTCTGACTGCAGGTTTTTTCACTGAATTTAATCCTAGTGCCTGTGGAAATAATCTGAGCACCGACAGACATAATCTGCACGCATTATAATTTATTCTTAGGGCTAACCACTTAATCTAAGCGCCAGCGTATTTAATCTAAACGCCAATTCGAAGAATGACAGCGCCAACCAATTTAATCCGAGTGCCCACGGAAATAATACAAGCGCCAGCGGTTTCAACCCGGTTGCTAACCAAGTTAATCCACATGCGGAAACCGAATGCGGCAGAGGACTGCAAAGCACAAAGTGGACGAATGCCAGGAATAAAGGTAGGTTGAGATAATTTCGGAGACCATGCGGCGCCTAAGAATCACACTCTCATGCACTATTTAGTTTTTTTCGCACATCTACCAACATCAAAGAGTCACGAGAGTCTGATGATGATGATGAAAACGTTTATTAAAGCCTTAGTTGAAGGGAAGGCTGATCGGGTCCCTAGTCCGGGACGCCGTTGGTGAAAGCCGCTGCCCGTGCTCTGGCGACGAGGGCTCGTTGTTCCTCGAGGTCCGAGCTGGACAGGGCCGCCTCCCAGCCCTCCCGCGTTGGCTGATTTATGATCTCAATGCTGTCATTTTTCTGACAAGCCCATACCATGTGGTACAAGTTTGCCTTCTGGCCACAAAATTTGCACTGTGCCGAAAAGGACTCGGGCTCAATGGCGTGAAGCGTAGCTGGGTTATTGAAAGACATAGTTTGTAGCCTGCGAAGGTGACATTCCTCTGATTTACTGAGACCCTTAGCGGGCCTCGGGAGTGTCTGCCTTTCAAGGCGCAAATGTTGCAATATTTCTGAATATGTCGTTAGCGGAGAGGGGGAGCCAGAATCAGGAAGGGAGGACGTAGAAGGATGCCGGGGAAGAAAAGCTCGGGCCGAAGCGTGTGCGCGCTCGTTTCCTTCAACTCCCTGGTGACCTGGTACCCATATTAATTCCTTCCGTTCAGCTGAAGTCCTACATTGACTAAGAATTTTGCAGGCTAGCGGCGTGATTCTGCCACGCATATAGTTTCTATAAGCCGCCTGGGAATCTGTAACTATGTATTTAGATTCGGAGTGCGTTGCGGCTAGGGCTATCGCTACTTCCTCCATAGCCTGTGTATCCCCGTTACGAACTGAAAGCCCGTCCACGACTTGCATTTGGTGCACCACTGCGATTGTTGATATTCCTTGTACAGGACCCGCCGCGTCCACGAAGAAGGCTCCTTCTTTTGTTGAATAGCACTCGTTCATCTTCTTGCTCCTCGCCACTCGTCTAGCATGATGATGCTCCGGGTGCATGTTTTTGGGAAGCGGAAGCGTAAGGAATTTGCTCTTCCACTCTTTAGGTATATCTTGTCTCCCAGCCACTTGCTGCGGAAAGCTAATGTTTAAATCTTCTAAGACCCTGCGGCCGGTCGTAGTTGTGGCCAGTCGCACTACCTGGCTTGTAAGATGGGCGCTAATCAATTTATCAGCCGTGTTGTGCACCCCTAGTTTTAGTAGACGCTCCGTAGATGCTTTCATGGGTAAGCCGAGTGCCTTCTTATAAGCCGTTCGAATGATAACGTCCAGGTGGTTTAGATCGGTCTTCCTCAAACGAAGGTACGGGGCCACGTACACTATCCTGCAGATGACAAAGGCCTGTATTAGTCTAAGGGTATCCTGTTCTTGCATGCCGTTTTTCTTGCTTGTGATCCGAGATATCATACGGATGACTTGTTCGCACACCGTTCGGAGCTTGGTGATCGCTGCTGCGTTCACACCCTTGTTGTTAATGAGCAGCCCCAAAATCCGTATTGTTTCCACCTCGGGAATAGGTGTATCATAGACCGAGATTTCCAGCGATGCAGTATCCCCCTTTCCTCGCAGGACGAGGAGCTCCGACTTGTCCGGGGAACAGCGCAGTCCGCATTCTTCAGCATACTTTTCAACCCTACTGGCAGCCTCTTGGAGGGCCTCCTCCATCTGTTCCATGTTTCCCTCCGTTGTCCATATGGTTATGTCATCCGCGTATAGGGCGTGGCGGATTCCCCTTATGGCATTAAGTTGTTCCGGCAGGTGCATGAGGGCAACGTTGAAGAGCAGTGGAGAAAGGACTGCTCCCTGAGGCGTCCCCCTGGTGCCCATGGGTATCGCCTCGGACCTCGTGTCGCAAATCCTGATGTGCGCTTGCCTATCTTGCAAGAAAGCCTTGATGTAATTAAAGGTACGCTTTCCGCAGTGAGTACCCTGTAGATTGTCCAGAATCGTGGAATGCTTCACGTTGTCGAAAGCCCCCTTCAGATCTAATGCTAGTATGGCCCTACTGTTTCGTTTGCGAGGGGGATCGATAACCTCCATCTTCAGCTGCAGTAACACGTCCTGGGTTGACAAGTGTGCCCTAAACCCAAACATTGTATGAGGTATAATATTGTGGTCTTCTATATACGTAGAAAGTCGCATGTGTACCGCCTTCTCCATCAGTTTCCCGGCGCACGACGTAAGCGAGATGGGCCTGAGGTTATTGATGTTCACCTCCTTTCCAGGCTTGGGAATAAAGCTGACATCAGCCGTCTTCCATGCCTTGGGTAACTGTCCACTTTTCCAGCATTCGTTGATGTACTGCGTGAGATGTTCAAGCGCTTGCTGATTGAGATTGACAAGCAATCCCACCGTCACCTTGTCGTTCCCTGGCGCCGTGCCCCGCCTCATGGCCATAAGCGCCGCCTGTATTTCCTCGACTTCGAACTCTCTGTCCAGGTCCGGATTGTCCATACCCTCATAATCCCGTACTGGCTCGTTGTCTTTCACTGTACAGAGGTACTTGCTCACGAGGGCTGCAACTAGCTGCTGGTCCGTGCCCGCGAAGCCGTGTAGGGCTCTCTTGAGATTACGTTGCTGATCCCCGAGGGCTCTATCAAACATCTAAGAATACTCCACGCCGCCTTGGTGCTGAGGGTGCCTTTCATGGAGCCGCATTTGGCCAACCAGTTGTTTTTGGCCAGGGATCGTGCATACTCTTCTGCTTGCAAGCTTAATTTTGCGATCTTGATCTTGAGCTTGCGGTAATGTTTTTGCCTTTTCCACCGCCGTGTGAGACTTCTTCTGGCCTCCCATAGATGTAGGAGGTGGTTGTCAATAGCCGGGACTTCTTCTGATGTCTGAAGCGTACGTGTGAAGCGGTCCCTGACTCTCAGCAGCGACTCAGCCCACTCCTCGTACTTTTCAATGGGCGCGTTGAGCGTAGAGTCTTCCGTCTGTCGGAACAACGACCAGTCTGTGAGCCGTGCTTTCCCTCTCGGTCTGCGATGCTTATTGTAGTCGAGGCAGATCTTGAGAATGCAGTGGTCACTCCTTAAGGTCTCCTGCGTGTTGTGCCAATCATAGTTTCTCGCTCCTTTAACCAACGAGAGATCTGGACATGTATCTCTCGAGACACTGTTGCCAATCCTAGTGGGATGCTGCGGGTCAGTAAGAATCGTCAGTGCTAGGTCCGATATGGCCGCAGAGAGTCTCCTGCCCTTAATATCCTCCTTACTATATCCCCACAAGAAGCTATATGCGTTAAAATCCCCCACAATGATGAGAGGTGCACTTTTTGCCAATTGCGCGGTCTTTTGGAAAATCTCATCGAAAGACGCACCCCTGTTCTTCGGTCGACTATATATGTTCAACACATACGCACTTCTGCTATTGCGTACGTTCGGTAAAAGCTGAATAAATGTGTGTTCCACCTCAGTGACTAAATCCAGCTCAATTGTCACAGCCGTGCAATCCTTATGCACCAGAATGCAAGTGGATGAGCTGTTTTGATGCGTGCTGTATGGTCTGAGTTTGGCTTCCGTATTGACGTCCTGCAGTGCAATAATATCTGATAATTTATCCAACGAATCTACGTATTGCTGTAGCGAATCCCTCTTCTTTCTGAACCCCCGGCAGTTCCACTGCAAAATCTGCAATTTAGGAGGGCGGGCCATGTTGAACACTAAAGGAAATCGCGCTTGGCGCGTCCGCCCCGGTGTTGGGCGAATCATCAGCTGCAAGCTGCCTATTAGTCACGCGGCCAGTTAATTTTGGAACCTTCGTCCGCGTACACTCGGCAAGCTCCTGAAGTTTCCGATCGATTCTGATTTCAAAGGCTTGCAGCTTAATCAGACGGGGCTCTAAGATGCCCTGTAAGACCCGCTCTACCGCTGCCTGAATGCCCCTCTCAATAGCTGCCTGAACGTATTTTTCAATAATAATTTGTAGAGTTCCTTCGAGGCTCGCCTGTATATTTTGCGTTATGCGAGCTTCCAAACGCGGAAGGTCGTCCAGCAAACATCGCTCCACAATAGCCTCAATCCTGGCTTCTTTCTCTCTGACACCGGCCCCCTTATCGGTCTCCGTGGCCACTACGTTACTGTTTCTCTCCCCCTCCTCCTTTTTCTCACCCTGGGGGACAGGAGTTAGTGCCTGTTGAGTAGGAGGGAGGGAGGCATCCTCCTCCATTGCAGATACCCCAGGCGTTTCTGGCATATTTACTCCCCCTGCCGATGTTCCCAGTTCCTGACTTTTATACTTCGCTAGTTCCTCTTTCAATCTGCTATTTTCCTCCTTAAGTTTCTCAACAGCCAACGTGGCAGGCCGGGAAGCGGCAACTTGTGCCCAGCTCACCTTGCTGCCCGTGGTCTCCTCCGATCCGGCTTTTCCCGATTTCTTGTCACCTGGACGACCGCTTCCTTCAGGCCCCTGCCGGGACGCCCCGTTGCGGTCCTCGCTGCGGGACCCGGTGACGGAGTTCCCATCCGCTTCTTCTGTTATTGAGGCCCAGGCCCTGAATTCTTCCGGTCCTCTCTGGATTTACGCTGGTTGCTGGATTTTCTTCCGCCAGGCTTCCGCCCGGCTCCGGCACCATTCCTGTATTTCCAGGTGCAGTCCGCGGAGTTCGTGAGATGTCCGCCTCCACAGACTAGGCATCGGAGCTGGCAGTCGTGCCCCTCTTCTTGGATGATAGTTCCACACGCCCGGCAGAGCTTATCTCGTGGATTAGGGCAAACGTCCGCTCTATGTCCCACTGTTCCGCAGCGGGTGCAAGCTGGTGTGGTCTTCCGGTAGAGACGGACGGGCACAGCCTCTCCCCAGTAAAACACGTTGAACGGCAGAGTCTGTAAAACCTCTGTATTTGACACAAGTGTTGCGGGTTTCAGCTCATACGCATCAACAGGAAATAAAGGAAAGCCGTGTTCTAAGCACTGCTGATTATTGATTGCCATATGCGCTGAGTCTGCATGCTGATGCCAATTACGGCCTTCGTACTGTTTTCATACTGCCGGCTGTTTTCTCGGAATCGCAACTGGTGCAAGATGTTTTCGGGAGGTTCTAATAACGATTCAACACCACTAGCAGAAACAAGAGAGACCAGTGTAATGCAGAGTTCTTGCATGTAGGAGGAGTCATAGAACCGCAGTGACATTTCTTCAGTTTGCCGCTTTTTCAGTTTTACAGGGGAAATTGAGCGAAGCGACACCGGAGCTTACAGCCTAGGTCAAGAATAGCTGTTGGCGACTATCTTACAGCGGGGTAGGTTACCAACAATGTAGGCTTATACAAGCACATAAGGGACCATCTTTGAAATGAAATTTTATTTTCTGGAGGACATTAAGTTGCTCAAAGTGTGACCTCGCACTTTCTACATGTCCTCTTCACGCAAAGCTGCTGGTATAAAATAAATGTTATGGGGGTCGAAAGAAGCGCACTATACACGCTATATTTGCTGCATGGAGTGTCGAGCAGCGTCGACCTCGCTTTTAGTCATCCCGCCAAGTCCCTTCGCTCACTGAGGAAAGCTTTGACTTGCGACTTGAACTTCTAAACACTTCCTCTATGGGGTTGAAAAACGGGCTGTAAGTAGGTGGTGGTGGTGGAAAACATTTATGTACAGGTATAATACAGGAGGTTATGCATGAGCTGACCCAGAGGGGGCCAGCCCTTACAAATACTAAGTGGAGGTCCCTAGTTCGAGACCCCAGTGGCATCGGCCACCGCCCAGGCTCGCGCGACCAAGGCCCGTTGGGCCTGCAGGTCAGAGCAGCCAAGCAGGGTCGCCTCCCAGTCCTCCCGGGTTGGGTTGGGGTGAGGGGGGATAGCAGGGTTGGAGGGGCAGGCCCACACCATGTGGTAGATGTCCGAAGACTTCTCCGCACAGTGCGGACAGCTGCCCGAGAAAGAAGGGTCGAAGTGTTTCAGAGCTGCCGGGCACAGCAAAGTATTAGTATACAGGCGGAGCAGAAGCCGCTCCTCCGCCTTTGACAGACCTTTACACGGGCGGGGATAAAGACCATGGCCAGATTGATAGAGTAAAACGATGTCTTTGAAGGTGTAAGCTGGAATAAATTCGAGTTCCTGATCGTCAGGGTCGGAGGGGAATGTCCGGTGAGAGAGCGCGCGGGCGGCGGCGTCAGCTGCCTCATTTCCCTCAAGGCCCATGTGAGCGGGAGCCCAAACGATACGCCGGTGCGCGGGGTGACCGGTGTAGACGCTGTTTTGAAGAATGCGGTAGGCTAGATACGGTACCCAGCCCTGCTCGACGTTCCGACATGCCCCTCGCGAGTCGGAAATAATTGTTTTTGAATTGGAATCTGATGCAGCCAACGCAATGGCGACCTCCTCCGCGTGTGATATGTCACGGGCTCGGAAAGTAAGGCCGTTCACTGTTTTGGATTGGTGGACGACTGCGGCTGTGTACCATCCCCCATGGTGGGGGCCTGAGGCATCCACGTAGAATACGCCGGGTTTCGATCCATAGTGGCGGGCCAGGGCTTCCGCCCGCGCCAGGCGCCGGCCATTATGGTCCTCACGATTCATGTTCGCGGGAAGAGGGCGCACGTGGAGGGCGCATCTCCACTGGGATGGAATACGTACGCGCTCTTCCATGAGAGTGGTGTGTTGGATGTGTAGTCGGGGAAGGAGGCGGCGACCCGACGATGTCTTCGAGAGACGTGTGTATTGGTTAGTCAAGTGGGCTTCCCGGAGCTCCCGAAATGTGTTCACCATGCCTAGCCCCAGGAGGCGTTTGTTGGAGGTGGTCACGGGGAGGCCTAGAGCCCGCTTAATAATTTTGCTGGGGATGACTTCGAGTGAATCCTCGTCTTGCTTCCGCAGGCGGAGGTATGGAGTGGAATATAGAATTCGACTGGTTACAAATGCATGCGCCAGCCGCAAGGCGTCCTTACATCGTAACCCCCCGCGCTTGTTAGAAACCCGGCGGACCAAGCGGCCCACCTGGTCCCCCACCTGACGGAGTTTGGCCAAGGTGGTTTCTGACCGTCTGTCTTGATGTATAAAGAGCCCCAGTACCCGGACTTCGATATTTTTAGGGATTGGACCTGTCTCGATAGACAATGAAATTCTGGCTGTGCACTTTGGTGAGGGGCGTATGTGCACAAATTCAGACTTTTGGGTGGAGCATTGGAGGCCGCAGCGGCGAGCATAACGGTCTACTATGGTCGCTGCCTCCTGCAGGTTAGCCTCAATGTCTGCAAGGGAACCCTGCGTGGCCCACAGGGTGATGTCATCAGCATACAGCGCATGCTGCACACCGGCGACAGTGCCCAGCTGTGCTGGTAGGCGCATCATAGCCAAATTGAATAAGAGGGTAGAGAGCACCGCGCCCTGGGGTGTACCCCTGGTTCCTAAATGAAAAGGGCCATGTTCTTTATCCTGGATCCGAATGTAAGATTTTCTGTCGGTTAAAAATTGCCGAATGTATTGAAAAGCATTTCTGCCGCAGTTAGTTTGAGAGAGGTGGGTGAGAATGATCTCGTGGGTAACGTTGTCGAATGCACCCTTCAAATCCAAGGCGAGTACGACCTTGTCATTGTGAGGGCATTCCACGGGGTCGAGGACAGCCCGATTGAGTTGTAGCAGGACATCTTGTGCAGATCTGTGTGGGCGAAACCCGAACATGGTGTCTGCGAATAAGTGTTTGGATTCCATGAACTCGGACAACCTGTCACGTACCATCGTCTCCATGAGTTTGCCCACACAGGAAGTCAGAGAGATGGGGCGGAGGTTGTCCGTGTTGATGGCCTTGCCAGCTTTAGGAATGAAGGTGACCAGGGCGGTCTTCCACTCGATGGGTAGTGGCACTTCCCCAAGCCAGATTGAGTTAATGTAATTCAATAAAGACAGGTATGCTGGGTCGGGGAGGTTGGCTAAGAATTTGACTGTAATTTTGTCCCGACCCGGAGCGGTGCCGCGTTTCATTTTTGCCAGGGCCGCCTTCAGGTCGTGGAGCTGGAACGGTTGATCCAGCTCAACGTTCTCAGAACCAGCATAAGAGTACGCCGGCCCGCGGGAGTCCTGGGTGGTGCACAAGTACTGGTCCCGGAGCTTGTGCGCCAATTGATTTGTGTTGCCCGGAAAGCTGTGTATTGCTCTTTGGAGGTGTTTTTGAGTTTCCGTGCGTGTTTGCGTTGGGTCAATTAGGGCGCGAAAGAGTCGCCACGTGTTCCGGCTGGACATTTGCCGCGCGGCCGTATTGCATCGGGCCACCCAGTTGGAGTCGGCGAGTTGGGCCGCATACTCAGCCGCTCGTTGAGTGAGCTCGGCGATGCGAGCTTTAAGTTTCCGGTTGTGCTTTTGCCGGCGCCACCGACGGACGATGCAATGCCGTGCCTCCAAGAGATGGAGCAGGTGGTTGTCCACATCCGAGACCGCCTCTGAGAGCTGAATTTGAGTTTCGGAGGAGCGAAGGCCAGAGACCAATTCTTGTGACCAAGACTGGTAGCCCTGCTCATGTATGGGTGTGACATTGTTATAATTCTGCCTGAACTTGGTCCAATCTGGGAGTCGGACTTGTGTTGTTGGTCGCGCGAAAGGATGGGTCCTAATCGTAGTATTCAGGAGGCAGTGGTCGCTGCCGATGGTTTCTTCGGTGTTGACCCAGTCTGCATATTGAATGTTGCGGGTGAAGGTCAAGTCCGGACATGTATCCCTAGTCACGGAGTTGCCTATACGAGTTGGGGGGACTGGGTCAGTGTGAAGAGTGAGGCCCAGCGTTGACGCAAGCTCCGCCAACTTGCGTCCCCGCTTCTCTTCACGGCAGTAACCCCACATCCGAGCGGGAGCGTTGAAATCGCCCACAATCAGGAGGGGGTCTCTACCCACAACTCTCAGTGCGCGGCTAAAGAGGTCCGCAAATGATACATTCGGCAATTTCGGATTGCAGTATACATTGAGTATGTATAGCGGTGGGTCCTGTTTGCGGAGTGGGAGGAGGGTCACCATTACATAGGAGTATTCAAGTTGCATGTCTAAGTCGACCTGGTTGGCTGTATAATTTCTATGGACTAATAGACAAGACGAGGGGTCCTGCTGGAACGTCGTATAATTTGTTAGTACGGCGCCTTTCCCTGGCTCTTGGAGGGCAACTACGGCAGGCAAATGCTGAAAGGTTGAAAGGAAAAGTCGGAGGTCGGCCCGCTTGGAACGGGACCGGAGCCCCCGACAGTTCCATTGAGTAATCGTAATGGTGGAAGCCGATTTGGAAAGAGGAGAGCGCCTACACCGCTGGTGTCCCGCCATGCTCAGATTTAGAGGTGAGAGGTGGAAGTGAGGTTGCCCTAGAGCCAGATACCAGGGGCTGAAGCTCAGCAATTGGAAGGGGGCAGCTGTCTTCGTCATCGTCAAGGTCATTTACTCGGCGGGCCGACCAGATACGTCCTTAAGAGGACCGGTTCTGCGAGAAAGGCGGGTGTTAGTCGCGACGTGTTGAGCGATCATAGAGGGGATGGCCTCCATGACTCTAGCGATGAGGCGTTCCATCGCAGTTTCCAACAGGGTGTCAAATTTGGCATTAAGACGGGCTTCGAGTTCGGCAAGGGAAGATTCCGTAGTCGGCGTCGCCGCCGTCTCGCTCTCCATAGCATCCGTATCAGAGGGACTAGAGGAGGGGGAGTTGTTTTAGCCTCTAAGGCTTCAATTTTTGCAAGTAGCATCTCGTTTTTTGCCCGGAGAGAAGCTACAAGGTTGTGGAGCTCAGCGTCAGCCGCCGAGCGAGAGGGAGGGGAGAGGGGGTGGGGGAGGAGGCAACCCTGCCTGAACCGCTCACCTGTTTGCCATTTTTGACGGCGTTGGCCCAGGAACCGGCCGCGCCATTGTTGTCTTGGGAGCGGGCTTGCTTCTCCTGGCCGCCGTGTGGGGGCGGTGGTTGCACTGGACAGCTCTTGACGTCCTTCCCGCTAGTAGGCGTCTGTCGTTTTGAAGCATCGCTGCTTGGGTGACGTGGCTGCCTGCCCGTCCCGCTGGATTTCCTGCCCCTAGGGGCGGCTGGCTTGGTATGCCGATATTTAGCACTGCAGTCCCGCGAGTTCGTGGCATGGCCACCACCACAAACCGCACATTTTGGCATACACTGGTGAGGGGCCCGCACCCCCCCCCCCTTTTATGGGTGCCTGCTGTCCACACAGGCCACACTTGTCTTGTGTTGGGTTGGGACAAGAGTCCGCCCGATGGCCGACAGTTCCACACACACTGCAGGCCGGAATAGTGCGCAAATATTGGTGCAATGTTACAATCTCAGAGTTGTAGTGTACGTACCGAGGCCTCACCGTGCCGGCAAAAGTGAGCCGAGCCTTGTTTGAGGAGCCGAATTTGCGGATATCGAGTAAAGTGCCGCTCCTCCACTGCACGCAAGATTGGAGAGACTCAGACGTCTCTTGGTTGGCCACCGTAATGACCCCATAGCAGACGTCCGCTTCGTGTTCTTTGAGATGGCCGGCGAGAGGCACATCTCCTTTGGTCAATTTGATAGAAAAGTCGCCTAGCAGACGGTCTGCGACGTGAGCGTTCCGGGTGCTGGCGAGGATCAAATTTTGTTCCTTGCTTAAAAGGAGGCTCAACTCGGCTGCCTGAGGCGCCCCGATGAAAGCGCCGAACGCAGCACCGAGCTCGCCGTGTTGAAAGGCGTCCCGGATGGCCAACGATTTCCGGGGCTTGATCACGATCAAGTAGACGGAGGAGAGATTCATTGCGGATCGGGTCCGCGGGTGCCGATTTGGGTTCCACAGTGACGGGAACGGTCGACCAAGACATGGCGTCCGGGTCATAACCGCGTTGAACGGGCGTTTCCGTCATCTTGCAGAAAGCAGGAGCTCCCTTGCAGCCGAACGCCGGCGCAGCCGTTAGGCTTAGCGTCGGCGCCGGAGGCGGGAAGGAAAACCCGCTTTAAAATTTGAAAAACTGGGCCCACCTGAATGAAATTGGTGTCCACGGATGCCGATCAGCTTGCCGAATCCAAAGTGAGCAAAATTGATGAGGTCCGACGGCTTAAGTCCTGGCTCCTGTCAAAAAATGACGGAGCCGAAACGCCACACGTCTGACAGACGCGATACGCTGCCGCGTTGGCAGTCGCTTGACTGAGTGCACCTCACTGGCCAGGCTTGCCTGTTTCGCATGGATACGAGAGGGAGCATTGCCAAAAATAAAAACCACTTCTGAACCAGGTTCTTCACTTTCGACACGGGCTGATATGTCGCTCAAAAACTCATTGAACACGACCCGAGAACCTTGTTGATAGCCGCCCAATATATCACTCCATGTGACCAGGGCGTATGGAGAAGTTTAACATCGCAAACCTTGTCAGGCTATGAGGGACGCCGGAGCGAAAGGCTCCGGAAATTTTGACCACCTGATATCGCACATTAATCAAAATTCGACCGCCCGGCCGGGATCGAACCCGCGTCTTTCGGGTCAGCAGTCGAGCACCATAACCACTGAGCCATCGCGGCGGCTACACAATTTGATGAGATGCAAGCGATAATGTTAAGCTTTGCTCCTTTGGTGCCACTCGTAGTCTGCACCGCGGGCTGTCCCTTAACCGCACGGCCGAAGCTCCTCGAACGCAATGTGTTATAGTCAGTGTCATCTACTTAAAACCTGCACAAGCAGGGTCCTTCACATTGCAGCCACTGCGCGTATGCTTTGCGGTTGCGTTTCCCGTCATGTCTGTTGCGGTCAATCGGCCCCTGAGCCGTCAACTTCATAGAGTAACCGTGTGCGTCGAATAGACGATCAATGCTACTTGTGCTGATAGCAATTCCGGCCAATTCTTCTTCCACCGCGTGCTGCATTTGCTTTAGCATGAAAGCAGGGTTGTTGTCCACAATATTTTTTAGAGCCGCTACAACCTCATCTCCGAGTTTCTTCTAGGTTCCGCCTTTTTTCAGTGTCTTTCTATCTGTCGCTGCAGTAGATCTTGCTGTCTTTAAATTGATGCCCAGCGTGCCTGCCATTTTTTTCACATCTCTTTCACGCCTCGACACATGGAGAATTCTGACCCTGTCTTGTTTAGGTACTTTGCTATTCTTTCTACTAAGTGCATCTGCAGGCTTGAATGGCGTTCTTCGTTTTCGTTATCCAATTAGGACGTAAGAGCATAGCTCATCGGCTTCCACGGAAGAAAATACTGCGTGTTAATGTCCATGCGAGATGGATGAAAAGGCGCAAAATCTGCTTACAATATACGAGTACGTGCCACCTCCGTCAGGCGCTACTCTATTGTGCACATGCAGCCGAAAAGCGGAACACTCAACGGAACTCAACTCAACCTGCCTTGAACTTTCTATTATGGGCTGCGTACCTTTTTTTTCTGGCGAAACCACGTAGGACTAAACTAAGGTACGGTTTACGAGCAATTTTTTTTGAACTGGCCGGCAAAACAATTGTATGCTTTATCGAAGACAGTTTACCGTAAGGTTCTGTCATAAACAGCACGTGCATTTGTGCCCTCCTTCGTTCTCTTGGCATAATAAAGAGCTAGTGAGCCATAGCACTGAGCTCCTGTGCTGTTTTTAATGCTGACATTGCGCGCTTTAAACGGCGTTTTAAAACACTTGCATCAAAGCAGTCCTGGTTACAATATTGATGAAAGCTATGCAATATGTGGACGCTTCGCTTAGGCGTCGGGTGGTCTGCAAAATTATCTCAGCGGGGTTTTATTCCTGGTACTTGTGTACTTTGTGCTTAGGAGTCTGCTGTCGCGTTCGTTTTCTGCATATGGATTAAATTTGTTCGCACTCATATTAAATCCTCTGGCGCTCGTATTAATTGCGTTGGCACTCAGAGTAAATTGGTTGGCGCTGGCATTGTTCCAGTCGGTGTTTGGATTAAATACGCTGGCGCTTAGATTGAATGTTTTTCACTGGGATTAAGTTACATGGCATGCAGATTATATCAGGCAGCGCTTAGCTTATTTTCGCCGGCACTCGGATTAAGTTCAGTGGAAAACTTGTAGTCTTATCCCAGCCCTACAACCCAATCCCCTCCATCTTCCTGATCTAAACCACTTGCCTGACTCTGCGCTTCCCTGTTTACGTTTCCTTCCAATGGACTCCGATTCCTGGAGGGACCGTCGTTTATCGGTTTTTCGTAATTCATGTTTCTTCTCAGCTTGGTTTCATGTATGATATTAAGTGGCAAAAGAGGTGATCAGAACGAAACAAAGCAAGATAACCCTCACCAATCTGCGGCACAGATTAGGAAAAAATGGTTGGGTGTTGTTGGGTGAAAAGGAGGGGAGTGACGTAAAGATGGGATTAAAACAAGGGTTTAGGGTTTATGGTGTTCGGGGGTTTAACGCCCCATAGCGACTCAGGCTTTGAGGTACATCGCGTTTAAGGGCTTCGGAAATTGACTTGAATTGATTTATTTCATGTAATGCACATACATGAGGAGATGGGAGAAAAAGCCGCTATATATAATGCAGCTTGACTAGGCTCCCATCCCCTGTACAAGAGCAGAGCAACAGCAACTAATGTACATGTCAGTGAAGCAAAGAAATATATGGTTGAACTGCATTCAGTAAAAAAAAAGTTTACAATGAATAAAAAAAATTAAAAATTGGTATTTGCAAACGCCCATAGTGAAACTGTAAAAAATAAATGAAATGAAACAAACTTCACAACGAAAAAAACACAGGTAATAGCAAATGCACGCCGCATGTGTCATGTTGGAGCATTTACATAATTTTATGGATGTGGAGAGATACATGACAAAAACAAACAGTTTAGTGCTTTCACTCACAGATTCACTATGATGATTCCCTTTTTCCTGAAAGAATTCAACATACTTGGAATGACTGTGCACAACATTTCAACGCCGTAATTGGTCCGTAAACGAGGCACAAACCAAAATTCAGGATGGCGCGTTGAATAATAATGACTGTTGGGTCTTAAAGATGCTATGTGTAATAACGACTCCAATTCCTGTTTCTGTTGGGTTCTGAATGTTTTACAAAGGCGATATTTGTATAAGTCTGATAACGCTATTACATCAAACTTTTTCAACAAAACATCAGGGTTCTCAGTGAAAGAAGTATTAGAGATAATTTTAATCAGCCTATTTTGTAGTTTTATTAGCTTTAACATATTTTTTTTTGCTGTCGTTGTACCCCGTACCAAAAGGCAGTGCTTTATATGGGAAAGAAATAGTGAGTGATAGATGACAAGTCTAGTGTTTATAGGTAATAACTGCCTGTTGCGGTACAGTATGCCTATTACACATGCCGATTTACTTACGACATGGTCGACGTGCATGTCCCATTGCATATTTTCTGGAATTTCTACCACTTGGGGTTCTTTGTGTACTGTGTATGTGACGGTGAACTTTGTGTACCGTGTACTATGCGCTGACATCGCACAGTACACGGGCCTCTACCATTTCGCCGCCATCGAAATGTGACCGCCGCGGCCGGGGTCGAACCCCCGTCTTTCGGGTCGGCAGCCGAGCACCATGATGCACTGAGCCACCGCTGCGGCTGAAATGTGGTAAATCATAAAACTCAGTAGAATTTGTAGTTGAAAAGGGTGAATTTCTAGATGGCCTTTGAAAATCTTGAACCTTCTTTGAAAAAATATAAAGCGCAAAAAATAGCGAGCCTAGTGGCACCCGTCACAACCCCGCTGCAACTCTATTATCAGCCATCCATTAATTCCGTGCAAGGCGCTGTCTCGCTGTGGCAGAAAGCCAAAGGCTGCGTAGAGGGAAGCCGCCGTGCTGCCAAGAGGCTACGTTCCGCTTTGCTTTTCATCGAGGCTTCTAAGTTTTTTTTTTTTATCGTAGAAAAACGCCTGCTATATCTTCAGCTTGAGCCTCGAGATGCAAGCTCGTCTCTAATCTATTCTGATCACCTGTGCTGTTCTAACGCCTAAGCTACCGTACACCGAACACTTTGGGGTGCTGCTTTTGTTATGTGCAGCGGTGAGCTGCTTCAGCAGCGGTGGACTTCCGTCGGCAACAAAGCCGTACCACCTGGCCTACTCATCGGAGACGAGCAGCGCAGTGTCAGCTCGCCTGAGCTGAAGAGAACGCCACCGCTGGACTGGCCAATATACAGGGCCGGCGAGCACTCAGCTGGACTTGGGCACGGCGGCACTGCGGAGGTGCAGTTCGCTCAGAATTTTTCAGGAGAGGAACCGTGCTCATTATCCCGCAGCTGTGGAAACAATACGGGAAATGCATTAAGATACGTTGTTGGGCTAGTTGATGAATTAACGTTGTGAGGTACACAGCTCAAAAGAAACAAGACAGAAGAAAACAGGCACCCGAGCCCTGACTAAGAACTGGATGCATTTGTTGCTCGAGGTCATTAATGCATGGGAAGAACGCTTATGCATAAGCAGGAAAAAAGAAAACATTACGAAAAGTAAAGGCACTATGGCTTGCCTTTCAGGAATAAAGGTACCCACCATGTAGCGGGACAAGGAATCTAAAGGTTTGGTGGCACGTGATGCCCCCTTGCGTGTGATAGCAGAGGCTTCAAAGATTTCTCTTGTCCGTGCATGTGAGCTATGCCTGAGCATGACGCGCCGTTCAAAATGTTGTAAGCGCATTTAAAAAAAAAGTAAGCCATGAAGGTCTGCGAGCGCCTCGGATGGGAGAAAGTAGCCAAGGCAATAGAGAAAAGCGAGCGAGTGTCTTAGCCTTGCGATCTTTTTGTGTGCCAGGACACTCAAATCTGGGCACAGGACGATTGTGCCGGAAAGAGGAACTGGAAAACGGGCACTAGGCAGGTGGTTACAGCAATCGTTGTGCACTATGCCTATGGGGCACACATTTTTTGTTCAAAGTGGAGTGGAAGTGTCTCACTTCCTTGAACTGAACAGTCTCCCAAACGCTGGGGCGTTGACTGTAGACGTCAAGAGCCTCTAATACTCTTTGCCTCAGAAGAAACTGTGCCAAGTTGTCAGCGATACTATTGATGATTTTGGCGCCACACGCTTCCGGAATTCATCCGACATCGGCATCAACAGCTTCCTTGAAGCGCTCTACTTTCACCGACAGTCGACTCTTACGTGCAGAAAGTACCTGCACTGGTGCCTCTCTTGCTTCTCTGCTCAGCGATACCTTTCTGGCACATTAAAAGGGGCAGTTGCAAGATGCACCACTCACCGTGACGAAGTTTTCCGCTATGTGCATGATTGCTTAATAGTTTTTATAAATGTTCCAAGGGACACGCGCCCTCAAGTGGACGAACTGTTCCCAGTCTTTGAAACTACCCTTTTTCAGTTGCTGATGACACGGGAATTGCGAAGTGATGGGCAGATACATTTTCTGAGTATGATTGTCTTCATTCGCAGTGATAATCTGTGTTGGCGCTACGAGCCCCGAGCACTACAAGCTTTCTTCCCTGTGCGTCGGCGCACTCCAATATTGTCAAACGCCATATTGCGTCTCGAGCCCTCAAGAATGCCATTCCCAGGTCGTACCAACACCAGGCGCAGAAAAGTTTCCAAGCACAGATGGAACGTTATAAGTCGGCTGGCATTGTGGAGGCACTTTTGCTGTCTTTGGCAAGGGTTGCTACGTTGGTGCCGGAACTCTGTTGTCCACAAGGAAGTAGATACCAGGAGGAAGCGAAACATCGCCGTTTTCCTGCAAGCTAATCAGGTTTCTACCAAGCTGAAGCGTATCGCACGCAGTGCGTTGTTCATGTTATGTTTTCAGCCCCATATAAGCTAGAGCTGCTGCGCAGGAAAGTTAACTTCTCAGAGCCTCGCGCTCTAGTGTTCCGCAAGCGGCATGAAGCGCGTTTTGTTGTTTATGAAGTGCCGTTTTCGTGTGGCGCCTCATATGTGGTAAAAACCGGGCAATGCATAAACTGTCGCCTCAGAGAGCATGCTTCCTCCCTAGATGCTGCCGCCCCCCTACAGCAACCTGGCGCTCCAGTATATAGACGGTGCTTACCACTTTTCTCATCGGTGCGGCATTCTCAGGCATTACTCCGATGCTCGGACAGAAGAAACCTTTGAAGCCTGTGATATCGCGCGCAAGGAAGAATCATATGTCAGCAAACTTTCAGTCGCCTTGTCCCGCCACGAGTTGCGTATCTTATTTCCTGAACGCCGAACCCTATTGTATTTGCTTTTGGTGGTGGTTTCTTCTTTTTATACTTTTTTTCCCCTTCTGCGCAAGCCTTCATCACATGTATTAAGGAGCTCGCGCAATTAATCTTGAATAAACAGCGCGAACGAAGACGAGCACAAAAGACAAGTAAACGGACAACACAGCGCTGACTAACAACTGAGGGTTTAGTGCTGATCATACAAGTATAAATACATATTTATACTTTTCTGCCAAAACGCACAAGCCTGACTGCCCGCTCCGTATGATTGTCTCAGAGAGGGGTACTTGGCAGAAGTGTCTCGCTGAATTCATTAAGCGGCAACTCGCCGTAATCTCTGTTGACGATCCTTTCCAGGTAAAAATTCGGACCAAGTAACTGACTTCCTGACGACGCACAAGGCTGATGAACTTTTAGCTTTTTCTATTGACGTGAAAGACTTGTTCTATTCGAATCCCTATGATGAACTGTTAACCAGTGTCAGTGAATGCATTGACCGACATGGCTTGGTTGCCTTTCAAAACGCGTCCGGTATCTCTGTAGCAAGATTTCTGCATCTGCTTTCCTTGTACCTGCAATCAACCTTCACTGAGTGGAACTCATCCATCTTCATTAAAAAAACGGCATATGCATAGGGTCCTGTATCGCCCGCATACTCAGTGACATTTATCTCGCCAGATGCGACCGTGTTCTCAAAGAACGCCTTGAGAAAACTAAGGTCGAAAACATTTAGATTTGTCGACGACTACCTTGTTTTTGTTAAGTGCTCTGGACTGGAGTTTGAAGCCGAGGTGTCTCGTAGTCTGTCCATTTTTTCTGACGCTCTCTTCCCTCTTGAGATCACTTATGAAACCCCTGTTCACAACCGCATCAAGTTTCTAGACCTTGGCCTGTACTTCACTCCTAGCCACGTTTGCTGGGCTTTCGAACCTCGAGGTAACAAGCCCCTTCTTCCCTATGGTTCTTGCCATTCCAAGCTCAATAAGAGGGGTATCATAGGGTCCTGTTTGAACAGCTCATTAACAAAATCCTGCTACCACAGACTGCACTCCAGCGTTTCACACCAGGTAAAAAGGCTGCTCTCGGCAGGGTACCCCCTAGAACTTATCACGTCAGTAGCTGAGTCGGCCCTAAAGAAGAGCAAGTCAGAATCAGGTACACGAGACGGCCAGGAATCGGACAACAACGGCAAACGTGTCGCTGTGATTCCATATCTACATGGAATTTCACACTCTTTGAAAAAAGTGGGGAAAAAAGCAGGCGTCGATGTTGTGTTTTCCGCGCCTGATCGTCTGGCTGGTTTGTGCCGATCTGTTAATGAGATCAAAGGAAAAGTGGCTAAGTGCACAACTAAGCACCAGTCACGCTTCGTCCCTTGTGATAAGGGGGTTGTTTATAACATCCCTTTGCCCTGTGGAGGGCAGTACGTTGGACAGACGGGACGATGTATCAATAAATGCTGAGCGAACACAGCTATAAAATCTCAAAAGTAGTTTCCGGTCGCCTCAGCATTCATTGTCGGGATTGTGAATGGGCAAAGACAGAGAAAAAACAGTGCGTACCGCTATATCATTAAACTAAGGTCATTGCCAAAAATCGGGAAAAAACTGCGAGGGAAATTATCGAGGCCTACAACATATTCAAGCAGGGAAATGCATGTATAAGCACTCCTTCGCTAACGCTACTGCAAAAAGAGCTGTCACTCCAGGGGGCTGATAATCTCGGCTGATTTCTAGCGCGCTGCTGTTGCTGTTGTGACATTTATGTTTTGGTTTTGTTTTTTTGCACTTTGTATATCTTTCCCTCTCTGCATCTATGTATTTATACTTGTATGATCAGCACTAAACCCTCAGTTGTTAGTCAGCGCTGTGTCGTCCGTTTACATGTCTTTTGTGCTCGTCTTCGTTCGCGCTGTTTATTCAAGATACTCAACCAACTAGCCCGCCAAAACGTGTTAACGCAAATGCATTAAGTTGCCAGTAAGCGCTCGTTTGTGTCTGTTATCTTCTGGTTTTGTTTTATTGGGGTTTAACGTCCAAAGCTACTCAGGATATGAGGGATGCCTTCTGTCCCGTTCCTTCTGAGTTGTGTTCCTTCAGAATACATAAAATTTTCTTGTTCAATTTTCCTTTGTTTGATATATTGATGCCGTGCGTGCAGCTAGTGTGGTTTCTGTTTTTGTGGCGTCATTTGAGTGAAAGCTGCCACTCTTTCTTCTGCCACTGCCACTTTCTTCTTTCTGCCACTGCTGTCTGGACCGGATATGACACAAAGGGCCAAGGAATTAAAGTAGATCTGTGTTTGACTGAAACTACCACCACTACGGCCACGATGCCACCACGCGTCCATGAACACAGCTCTCGGATGCCACAGCGGATGCGTTGAGGTCATTGCCCTTTCAGCATCTCTCAAGATCGATATCACCTGACTCATAGAATGAACCACACCCTTAGCTTCATCCACGAGTAGTTATGAGGTCTGTTCACTGCATACGAGGACGTTTATTTGTCTAGCTTTTATCAAAGGCTCAAGGACAATACTTTCCACACTTTAGAGATATTTATCATAGCGCGTACCGCTTACTGCGAACTGCGCGCCGAAACTGAGCATGTGCATGTCTCGACTAAGCAGGTGCGCCCGCAAGTGGCCGGCTTGTGGCGTTCTTAGGACGATCTGCGTATGCGTAGTGGGGGCGAGCCATTCGTGGTATTTAAATGTCTCTCTTGACTGCTGGGCACCCGCCTCCTCCTAACTCCTTGACGTTCTTCGGTTAAAACGTGTGCTCTCCGTCCGCCACGTAGATTCATCGCAAAATATCATGTTCTAGCTCATATTTCATCCGCTGTAGTCTGTAGGAAGACCAAGAGTAGGACTAAAACGATATTCCCCAATGCATCGCAGAGTGACGCAGCTGGTCCTGATGTGCAGCGCCATCTATGGCAGAAAAGTAAAAAACCGGGATGTTGACCACTGCGCTCGCTCCTTTCGCCGGAATATTCTGGAGTACTTTCTAGCACGTGTATGCATGCCCTAGGGCTGGCGCGCAAGCGCATCGCAGTGTATCGCCTGAACTGCGGTTTCGAGAAGATTGACTCTACCCAGGCGCATATCTACAAAGAAAACTTGTCTAAAGGTGAGAAAGTCATTGGTCACGTGTATTCTGTTCAGCAGACAACGGCCAGGCTCGTTTGATTGCGAAATTCGCTACTCAAGTAAGTGAACACATCGTTTATGACTATATACAACACTGCGTTTACAAACAATAGCGCCCTCTCGGTGTACATCCACCTTCACAACACACGTTCATGGTGCCATTTTAAAGCGAGAGCTTCGAAAGGACAGTGCATACTTTCTCACACTCTTGTTGAAAGCAGCCGCCAGCTGTTAACGATCGCCTCGACGTGTACTCTTTGCAAGGAGAGAAATATTTCTGAAAGTTCGGTTGTATGTGTTTCAATGGGCCGCTCTCTTGTTCCGTACTCCCAGCCGGGAATCACCGCCACGCACACTTAACGCCGCATTTTAAAAATACATCGCCTTCGAAATGGCGCTTCACGCTTTCATAATCTGTTCTGGAATGAAATAGGCTGTTCTTCACGAATTGAAAACATCAGATTCGCTCTGTGTAATAAGAAAACTGATTTCAAAGCTTCTGCATCCATATATCCCTGTGGGCGCTAAGCCTACTTTTCAACCCCAAGTTTTGTGCCAGTCGTCCCAGACTGTGACAAAAGCGCCACCGCTTCTTGCTCACATTACAGATCGGTGTTGGCCTATACCTCAAGGCATGTCGGCTGTTTAACTTATGCTTAAATATGCGAAGTACAGCGCAGCCATATGGAGCGGGCACCAGTTGATTGTAGCTGTTGGTGTTCGCATACCATAAATATATACCAGGTGTCCCAGCTAAATGTAACCAAGCTTTTAAAAAACACGGGGTGTCCTAGCCGTCTGAAACCAAATGAGGGTTGTTTAGAGTCGCGTGACCTAGTCTGCAGTATTTTTTGCGTTCCTCAAGGTTGACTAGTTAGTTGAGATTAATTAACTAACTTTTTAATTATTGACTTGAGGAACAAAGTGTCAATGAAAAAGTTGGAGATCGCTTTGAGAAACAGCTTACTGAGACATTTGCAGCAAAGTAATATTTAGGTAAAGTAGTTTTTTTACCGGCCTTTCACCATAACCCGCACAATAAGAAAAACCTTCCACCTGACAACTGCGCCACTTCAACGTCCCAAGACGCGCCTTAAAGAATAAAATCTATTTTTTCTGAAGTCCTCTCATCGATGATGCTTTGGGTGCACACAGGGGCAGAGAAGTGAGCGAGCAGCTGGCCACGTTACAACTTTCTTTTAAGGCCAATAAATGAAGCTACGTAAATCGTAACTTGACGGAAACAGCACTACTAGTGGTTTTTCGAGGTGATCGAAAACTTTTGCATTGACACTTTCTTCCTGAAGTTAGTAATTAGAAAGTTAGCTATATAAACTTAACTAATTAATGAACTTTGAAGAGCGAAAAAATACTCAGGACTAGGCCACGCGACTGTGAACAACCCTGAGTTGGTTTCACTGGACTAGGACACTTCGCCTTTTTTTAAAAGTTTGGTTACATTCAGCTGGGACACCCGGTGTATGTATGTATGTATGTATGTATGTATGTATGTATGTATGTATGTATGTATGTATGTATGTATGTATGTATGTATGTATGTATGTATGTATGTATGTATGTATGTATGTATGTATGTATGCATGTATGTATGTATGTATGTATGTATGTATGTATGTATGTATGTATGTATGTATGTATGTATGTATGTATGTATGTATGTATGTATGTATGTATGTATGTATATATATCTGTGCTTTTTTCTGTGTGTTATGACTAGAGGCCGGATTTCTAGGCACTAAAAAGCATGTTTTAGGCGCCATAAATAGGCAGCAAAAATTGCATTTTAGGCACCTAACGGAGAAAAATAGGCACTCTAATCTTTATCAAAAGAGCACACACTTCCGAACTTCAGCGCGCAATATCTGCCGTAAAATTATACAAAAACACAGCAGGAATGATTTGGGGCATTAAGCAAGGTGCGAACATTAGAAGTCGTTTTTTTTTGGCTGTCGCGCAACTTTTCGTACAATACACATGCTTCAGCAGAGCAAAAGGGACGGTTACCAAACCTTTTTAAACACTTTGGTATACCTCGAAACAAACGATTCGCTTGTCGTGGACAAAAGTAGAAACAATGAACACCTTAACAGGAGGCCATGTATTTAGAAATCGATAGAAACATTGTCAATTCAAAGCATCTGACAAATGAGTTCAGTCTTCGCTCACACAGGAACTGAACTTATTTATTGCAGGCATACACGATGCTTAAACATTAATAAATATGTTGTCATTTGTGTAAACAGTGTTTTATAGTTTGTGGCTTCACGTGTCTGGAGCCACGCGACTATCAAATGGTGCTTGCCATTTGAAGAGTCTGTAAACCATAAATATGAGATACTAGAAAATGTTGCAGACAGTGCTCCTTGATGCAGAATACGCCGAAAAGAATCATAGTTCTGCACGGTCCTACGTACATCCACGAGGATCCATGGTAAAATAAACATTATCCATCTAGAAATCACTGTTACAGCTATGGAACAGGTAGCAGACAAGCACCATCTCGGACACAAGGAACGAAAATAAGGCAGGTTACCCAGGTGGAAATTTTAATCAGTTAAACTTTTTCCAGAAGATTTATGGAACATTTTACAGCTGGTTTCAATTGGAACCAACTGGGAATTATATGGACGAACCTATAACTTACTCCGTATACTTTCCGAAATGTGGTGCCATCTGGTCAACTACCACTTTAACAGCCAAAGTCACCAACAAGCTGCCACGATAAAATGGCAGAAAATAGGAAAAAAGTTGCTTCGATATTTTCGGCTGACGTGGTTGGTATTGTGTACACAGCCGGCGTAGGTGCAGTGTTCACCACAGCCAACTGATGAGGTCATTTAATGTTGCCACGTGTGTGTACTACTCAAAACCGAAATGGATTCGAAAGCAAACAGAATTTGAAAGCAAGACCACAGAATATTTAAGGCCCTTTTTCTGCAAAATAGGGCATTTTTAGGCACCGACGTCGGAAATAGGCATTTATAGGCACTGGCACCCAATATAGGCATTTATAGGCACTACAAAAAGAGTATTAAACATATTGTAAGCACCTAATTCGTGCTCATATGTAAAAATGGTGCGCCTACGAAGCGTTGAAAAAAATAGGCATTTGCCTAAAATCCGGTCCCTAGTTATGACCTTGCTAGAGCAAACTTCGTACATTCGTGGAAGAAAGCATACGGAGCTGAGAAAAAGAATTTTCTGTGCGGTCGAATATGTTAGCCGACTGAACGACCTAGTAATAAGACATGCGCGTTCCGGGTACTGGGGCATAACCCGCTTTCTGAGTTGTGAGGAAGATGAACATTAAACAGTGCGAAAGCTGGCGTACTGCTCCGCCCATTTATTTCGGCTCTTAGGCTCTGATGGCCCTTCATTTCTGTGAGAATATTAACTTTGCACTCGTAGAAGCTCCGGCGCGACTGCGGTAAGGCTGTTAGTGGAGCCCCGCCACATGTGCGCTGTTGTTATCGCGCGTACGACATAACAAGGCAGCAGCTGTGAAGGAGTGGAGTAGTTTGTCAGCACGATTGAGAGGTTATTACGAATTAAAAAACTGAAAAATGAAAGCAACCTTACAAAAAGCGACATTTAGTTGACATTACAAGCCAGTCTGTTTCAACTCTAACAACTCTGTACACTTAATTTGCATGGGGGCGAGCCTTCCGCAAGTTACGCAGTAACAACAACGCAAACGTAGCGTATTAAACAATATTCTAATGGGTCAACTTGACGCGGACTGGGAGAGTCGAGAAAGGACGAAGATTACACACTATTAAAAAACAAACCCCTATTCCGCTGTCCCGTCCGCGCGACGTTTTCCCTTAAAAATGAACATCACCCAACTACCCAACATGCCATTATACTCAGAAAAAGTCTTGGCTATTGTTCACTAGTGTAGGGAAGAGCGGTGTAGGTAATAAGGGCTTCGTATGATAAAATATGAGGCGTCAAAACTCAGTGTTGTTCTCGCCTACAATATTCGTGCAGGTAGACGGCCAGAATGCGAGCAATAATTAGCTGAGTGGTTGCTTGCATGGCCCCTATTTCTTACTAGTTGAATTGGTAGGGACGAAAGAAAGCAAGAAACTGGGACAGCCAGAGGTAAAGAAAGCGAGGTAAAACCGCCAGGAATTGATCCGCCTTACTGCGATGACCCACGCTTGTCACTTTGCTTTTTTGTACCGCTTGCTCTGGAGTCGGTTTGCACAGGTGGATCTCGTCCTTTAGTGTTCCGTCTACTGTTTCGACATCACACGACAAACCAGTACTTCGCACCGCCGTCCTGCTTCGGCGGGACGACAGCTCCTGTCATCGCGACAACACCGCCTCGCAGAAACTCGCCAGTCACGCGTGGACATGAAGCTGGGAGAGCAGCTACTCCGGCGTTTCACGGTTCGCGGCCAGGAGAGAAGAGCGGCTCCCTATATTGAATTGGAAATCATAGCTAAATGGTACAGCGTGGCTGACAAACGCGTCCCGTCGTTCTCGCGCTGTATCACCTCGCTAGAAGACACCAGTATTACTCTTCTATCCTACACCAACTGGCACACAGCGCCACCTTATAGAAGATCAGTCAGCCACTCTCTTGAGGACCCATTAGCCCAGCAACCCTCTGGCTCTGCTTCCTTGAGCATGGACAGCTCGATCAGCCGTTGCTGGTCTGCGAGCCAAAAAAGTGGTCTTGCAGAAAGTGGGAAACGTAGGGGGGGGGGGGGGGGTGGAGCGGCGGGCGGGAGGAGCGCGGAGAGGACAGAGCTAGGGTGGCACGCGAAGCTGAGATGAGCTGTCTCTTATCTTTTGTACACAGAGAATACTCGGTAGCAGCGCAACTTTCCAGCGCAGGTTCTTGTAGCTGTGTTCGCAATTTACAGTTGCTCACAAGGCCCTGTTGGACAGCTCTGCGGACGTTCTGTGCAGATTGAAATGGATTGTCGCCAGACGTAGCTACAATCACTACGTCTTCGTCTTCGGTGGTTCCGAGTAATCTCCTTTAGCGGGGCGCATCTTTTATCCTCCAGCCTTTGTTCTGATACGCTTGGAAGGCCTTGTTTATGGTCTCTGAGAGGCGTGCTCTCACAGCTGGTATATACTGCGGCGCGTGGCCTTTAAAAACATTTCTCTGATTGCCTTCCACTAGCTGAGAGCCACCCTAGTTGCTCGGCCACATAATAACAAAGAAGAGCATTGCGTGCGCAGGCGTGAGTGCCAAAAGTTGACAGAATCATACCGCCGCGTTCTAAGAGTAGCCACCGCGTATCGCCACAAGTGTGGTTCGAGGCTCTTTGCCAAGCGCCCCCTTGTTCCCTCTCGTATTGTTCACAATAGTACGTGTAAATCAGGCCAACACTCTTAAAAAAAATAGTACAAAGGTAGTAAGTGCAGCAGTTACTAACATTGACTTCGTTTTACTACTTTTTATCAGCTATTTGCTACCTTCTCCAGGGTATAGTAAAAGTAGCCCTTGCTACTTTAGTAAAAGTAGCCCTTGCTACCTTTTTACTAACTATGGTCGGTAGTTACTACCTAGTTAGTAACCGTTCTTTTAACCCTAAAATAAAGTCAAAGAATATAAACTGATGCAGATTGTGGCGCTAATAAATTGGTTTTGTAATAAAAAATTTCTGCAGCGGCATATGGTTAGGTAGACAAAGCTGTTTCCACAATCTCAACTTCGTAATTAACGGTGGTATCTTAACTGAACTGGTCAGAGCCACTAACCCGTAAATGAGAGTCTGATTTATGGAGTATATAAGACTTGGGAAGATTTCCCTACATGTGCTTTTCCAGCATTCTGAACCTTTGTGTGCGCATGGTAAGGTTGTTGGTGCCGTCACCTCGCATAATTTCTACACGTAATGCGCCGTAAGCTTAAACTTACGGCCAGCACGCTCTATTTTTCGAGTAGGCATAAATTTGACACGCCACGCCAGCACACCGTACGATGAATCTAGCGACATATTTCATCATCAGCAGCCTGACTACACCCACTGCAGGGCAAAGGCCTCTCCCATGTCTCTCCAATTAACCCTGCCCTTTGCCAGTTGCGGCCACTCTATCCCCGCAAACTTCTTAATCTCATCTGTCCACCTAACTTTCTGCCGTCCCCTGCTACGCTTGCTTTCTCTTGAAATCCACTCCGTTACCCTTAAAGACCAGCGGTTATCTTGCCTTCGCATTACATGCCCTGCCCAACCCCATTTCTTCCTCTTGATTTCAACTAAGATGTCATTAACCCGCGTTTGTTCCCTCACCCACTCCGCCCGCTTTCGATCTCTTAACGTTACACCTATCACTTTCCTTTCCATAGCTCGCTGCGTTGTTCTTAACTTGAGCTGAACCCTCTTTATTAGCCTCCACGTTTCTGCCCCATAGGTGAGTACCGGTAGGATACAGCTGTTGTATACTTTTCTCTTCAGGGATATTGGTAAGCTACCATTCATGATCTGAGAGAACTTGCCATATGCGCTCCACCCCATTCTTATTCTTCTAGTTATTTCCCTCTCATGATCCGGATCTGCGGTCACTACCTCTCCTAAGTAGACATATTCTCTTACTACTTCCAGCACCTCGCTACCAATGGCGAACTGCTGTTCCCTTGCTAGGCTGTTGAACATTACTTTGGTTTTCAGCATGTTAATTCTTAGCCCCACAGTTCTGCTCTGCCTGTCTAACTGATTCATCATGCTTTGCAGTTCTTGTCCTGAGTGGCTTAGCATGGAAATGTCATCAGCGAATCGCAAATTACTCAGGTATTCTCCATTAACTCTTATCCCCAACTGTTCCCATTCCAGGCCCCGGAATACCCCCTGTAAGCAGGCAATGAAGAGCATAGGCGAGATCGTGTCTCCCTGCCTGACACCTTTCCCTATTGGAATTTTATTGCTGACTTTATAGGAGAACTATAGTAGCTGCGCAATCGTTATAAATATTGTCACGTGCTTGCACAGAGCCTCGACGGAAGAAGCAGAAGATGAAGGACCAGCAGAGAGAAAGGAAGAAAAAGAGCTGAGGGACGCTGGTAGGCTTCCTGCTTCCATCCTGCTCCGACCGATCCCCTCTGTGAATAACCCCCCGTGCGTGCTAAGCACGTAACAGTTTGGTGAGAGGTGCCGGGTATCGACCACGGAGCATTCCATCTACCGAAGGAGCCGTAGACTCGCAGGCTTCCCACCACTGCCATCGGACATGCCTGGAGACGACAATGCCGAGCAACCCGGGACATCCACAGCGAACAACTGGCCACATTACCGAGAGCCCCGCACATTTTTTGGAAAACCTGAAGAGGACGTTGACGAGTGGCTGAAACACTACGAGCGGGTGAGCAAATACAATCGCTGGAACGCTGCTACCAAACTGGCTAACGTTGTGTTTTTCCTTACCGCCACTGCCCTTGACTGGTTCGACAATCATGAGGATACACTGAGTTCATGGGCAACCTTTACGACCGAAATCAAGAAAAATTTTGGGGATGAATCGGCAACAAAGAAACGTGCGGAACAGACATTGCTTCACCGCGCGCAAGTACCCGGAGAAACTTGCACGGCCTACATCGAAGCCATCCTAAAGTTATGCAAGCTAGTTAACTCCAGTATGCTTGAAGAAGACAAAGTCGGCCACCTTCTAAAAGGAATTGCGGAAGATGTTTACAATTTCCTGATTAGTAAAGAGAGCCTGAGCACCACCGCTGACGTTATAAAACATTGCAGAACATTTGAAGCTCTTAAGCTGCGTCGAATTACCCCTAAATTCGGAAGATTGGCCAATGTCACCTCTATAGCCAGTGTTGAAGCCTGTCCTCAAAATTCTATGGCTGATATGATTCGAGAGATTGTGCGCGAGGAATTGTCCAGATCCCGGGACACCTTCTGCCGCACAGAATATCTGCGGCACAGTTCTGCACCGGAGGAAGATGTTGCCGCCCTGTCGACTCCGTGGGCTCAACCTAACAGCACTTTGCCCATGGACGATCGGAACATTGCCCAACGTTATGGCCACCAGCCGGCGGTAAGGAGGCCCACCTACCCAGAAGACGTTGTTCGTCAGCAGCGAGATCCTGGCTCCAGCCAACGTCGCGACTTTGTTCGCCAGGACTTTTATGCCGGTCGCTGGCGCTCTCAACCTTCGTGCTACCGGTGTGGCATTGCAGGGCATATCGCCAGATATTGCCGCCGTCGTTTCCCGACTTCTCAAGACTGCCAACCCCCGGCGCCTACTTACGGACAAGTGCACACCGCGCAGCAGCGACCCTCAACGTCCGCTTGGGACCCATACCGTCCGAGCACTTTGCGGAGTTCATCACCTGCATCTGACCGCAGTGTGACGCCGCCACCTCAGCGCCAACGGCGGTCACCTTCTCCTCGACGTCGTGCATCCCCTCCGCCTCCGGGAAACTAGGAGGCGCGGCCAATGGAGGTGAGGCCGCCGGCGAGTCGATGACGTCCAATATACCTCTGCCCGTGTTTATGTTGAAGAACAAACTGGAAGTGTTTATTGATGGTGTGAAAACAATGGCTCTTGTGGACACTGGTGCTACCGTATCCGTTATGAGTTTGAGGTTTAAGAATCGTTTAGGTAGGAAAGTGATGTTTAGTGGTGACCGTGCAGCATTATTCCGTGGTGTCGGTGGTGAACCTTTGGTTCCACTTGGTGTGTGTGCTTCGGATGTTGTTATTGGTGGTCTAACGTTTAGAACAGAATTCGCAGTGCTACCACGGTCAACGCATGATGTGATTCTTGGAATTGATTTTCTGCAAGAGTGTGGTGCAACTTTAGACTGTCGTACGGGAGAAATTGCTTTGAATTCTTCACTACTTTCAGCTCTTGTGGATAACTCGACACCGGATTTTGGAACATTTGCGGTGGAAGAAGACACTATTGTACCAGCTTTCTCCGCAGCATTCGTGCGGGTTTCCTCTATTCACAATCAGTGCGAACCTTTTGAAGCTGTGGTAGAGCCTACGACACTCGCCTGCTCTAAGAAGAGTATCGTCGTGCCTCGTTGCGTCGTTCCCGTGGTGAGAGGCCGTACTGAGCTGTGGACAGTGAACCACTCTGAAGAGCCAGCTGTGTTGCCCCGGGGCCTCAAACTCGCCCGTTTCGAGGAAGGTGTGTCAGGTTCCGTCGCGACGTTAACCAACTCTGTCAGTGAGCAGCACGTGAAAAGAGATATGGAGACCCAAGTAAAGGCTATGATTAATCAGGCTCTTCCCACAACCGAGCGTCGCACTCTAGTGGAACTCCTTCTGAAGCACGTGTTCGTGTTCGACTTTGCCAAAGACGATTCTACACCACCGCCTACCAGTCGTATTCATCACACGATCAACACCGGCTCCGCACCTCCTATACGCCAGAAGCCCTATCGAGTCTCAGCCACTGAACGTAAGTTAATAGATGACCAAGTTCAAGAGATGCTAAAGCGAGGCATAATTCGAGAGTCTTCAAGTCCTTGGGCAGCTCCAGTTATCCTTGTGAAGAAAAAAGATGGCACATGGAGGTTCTGTGTTGACTACCATCGCTTAAATACGGCCACGAAGAAGGACGTCTACCCGCTTCCACGTATAGATGACGCAATTGATTGTCTGCACTCCGCTTCATACTTTTCTTCTATTGATTTGAGATCCGGCTACTGGCAAATCCCCATGCACGCTGCAGATAGGGAAAAAACGGCATTCATAACACCAGACGGACTTTACGAGTTTAACGTTATGCCTTTCGGATTATGTAACGCACCTGCAACATTCGAGCGGTTCATGGATACAATCCTGCGTGGCCTTAAGTGGCAAATTTGTTTATGTTATTTGGACGACGTTGTAATTTTTGGCAAAACGTTTAGTGAGCACAACAGCCGCCTGGATATTGTGCTTGATTGCATGGAACGAGCTGGCCTTATCCTCAATTCCAAGAAATGTCATTTTGGGAACCGTGAAACAATTGTTCTTGGTCATTTAGTTGATAAAGAAGGTGTTCGACCAGATCCAAAGAAAATTGAAGCTGTCAAAAGTTTTACGGTGCCTCAATCAGTGAAAGAGCTGCAGAGTTTTTTAGGGCTCTGCTCGTACTTTCGACGTTTTATAGCTAGGTTTGCGGACATCGCTTACCCACTGACGTGTTTGCTGCATAAAGATGCACCGTTCAATTGGACCAGCGAATGTGACGCAGCTTTCCGACATCTGAAATTTCTTTTGACCTCGGGCCCCATCCTACGCCACTTCTGCCCATCTGCACCAATTGAAGTGCATACTGATGCAAGTGGTATCGGTATCGGCGCTGTACTTATACAACGCCATGGTCACGATCAGCACGTGGTAGCATATGCCAGCCGGTCATTGAGTAAGAGCGAAAGAAATTACACGGTTACTGAGCAAGAATGTCTCGCCGTTCTTTTCGCTGTACAACGCTTCCGCTCCTATCTGTACGGGAATGCTTTCACCGTCGTCACCGACCACCACTCGCTTTGCTGGCTAGTGAGTCTTCGTGACCCCTGTGGCCGGCTTGCTCGATGGGCTTTGCGCCTACAAGAATTTAATTTCACTGTGGTGCATAAAAGCGGCCGTAAACACTCAGATGCCGATTGTCTTTCCCGTTTGCCGCTTCAAACGACTGATGACGACGCAGACAACTTTGATGAATACTTGGCGTCACTTTCACAAGCCTTCCCCGATCTTCAAGTTTTCCGAACTGAGCAACGCAAGGACCAAACATTAACCTCTTTGTTTGATGCCGCTCAAGATTCTGTACAGAATACTTTTTGCATTCGCGACGGTTTGCTTTATAAGAAGAATTTTGCTTCTGGAGGAGCACGCATGCTTCTTGTCGTACCCGAAAACCTACGCATCACAGTTCTTGAAATGATGCACGACGACGCCACGTCTGGGCACTTGGGAGTGACACGCACACTCCACCGCACTCAGCAACGATTTTACTGGCCTAACATGCGTTCAACCATCCAGCACTATGTAGCCAGCTGTGTGCAATGCCAGCGCTTTAAGCTGCCGACTTCAAGTCCACCTGGCAAACTGCGGCCAATCACACCTCCAACAGCCCCGTTTGAGCAAGTTGGCATTGACCTCCTTGGACCTTTTCCGCGGTCCTCGAAAGGAAATCGATGGATTCTTGTGTGCGTAGACCACTTAACCCGTTATTGTGAGACAGCCGCGATACCAGCTGCTACTGCGTCTGAAGTATCTAACTTCTTACTTCGTTTCGTCATTCTTCGGCATGGCCCTCCTGCAGTTCTCATTAGCGACCGTGGACGCCAATTTACAGCGGACGTTGTTGAAGAACTTCTCCGCCTCAGCAGCTGCAGTTTTCGCCACTCCACGCCATATCATCCCCAAACGAACGGTGTGGTAGAACGCACTAATCGGACGCTCACCACCATGCTTGCTATGTACGTCGCTGCAGATCATAAGGACTGGGATGGCGTCCTCCCGTTCATTACTCATGCATACAACACAGCGCAACATGAGACAACTGGCTACAGCCCCTTTTACCTGCTCTATGCCCGGTCGCCTCGCTGTGGCCTTGACACCATTCTACCATTTTTCATTCACGACGAACCTTCTCTTGCGACCACACTCTGCAGAGCTGAAGAAGCTCGCCAGCTTACCCGCGTTCGAATTTTATCTTCGCAAGAGCGTTCCAAGAACCGCTACGACGTCCAACACCAAGAAGTTTCTTATGTTCCTGGTGACATTGTGTGGTTGTGGACCCCTCTACGCAAGCGTGGTCTGTGTCAGAAACTGCTATCCCACTACACTGGACCGTTTGTTGTGTTGGAGTGCATTAGTGACGTTAATTACGTTATATCGCGACTAACTGCTAGTGGTCGACGGTCACGCCAGTCTCAGGTGGTGCATGTAGCCCGCCTCAAGCGATTCCATCCCAGACGGTCTATTTAACTCGCCCGACGGGCTTCGTCTGCGAGGAGGGAAATGTCACGTGCTTGCACAGAGCCTCGACGGAAGAAGCAGAAGATGAAGGACCAGGAGAGAGAAAGGAAGAAAAAGAGCTGAGGGACGCTGGTAGGCTTCCTGCTTCCATCCTGCTCCGACCGATCCCCTCTGTGAATAACCCCCCGTGCGTGCTAAGCACGTAACAATATCTTCCAATATTTTCACATAGCACTCTTCTACACCCTGATTCCGCAATGCCTGCATGACAGCTGAGGTTTCCACTGAGTCAAATGCTTTCTCATAATCAATGAAGGCAATATATAGGGGTTGGTTATATTCTGCGCATTTCTCCATCACCTGATTGATAGTGTGAATGTGATGTATTGTCGAGTATCCTTTACGAAAGCCTGCCTGACCATTTGGTTGCCTAAAGTCCATGGTTGTCCTGACTCTATTAGCGATTACCATAGTAAATACCTTGTAGGTAACGGACAACAAGCTGATTGGTCTGTAATTCTTCAAGTCCTTGACGTCTCCTTTCTTATGAATTAAGATAATGTTAGCGTTCTTCCAAGCTTCTGGTACTCTCGAGGTCACAAGGCATTGCGTATACAGGGTAGCTAGTTTTTGTAGCACAATCTCTCCTCCGTCCTTCAACAAATCTGCTGTTACCTGATCCTCACCAGCTGCTTTCCATCTTTGCATTGCTCCTAAGGCTTTCTTTACTTCCTCCTTCGTTACTGGCAGGATGTCCCATTGCTGTGCTCGACTGCCTCCCTCAGTAACTTGATGATTAGATTCGCTACTGTATAGATTTGTGTAGAACTCTTCGGCTAATTCAACTCTCTTGTCCATATTGCTGATGACATTGCCCTGTTTGTCTTTTAGCGCATACATCTGGTTTTTACCTATGCCCAGTTTTCTCCTCACTGATTTTAGGCTACCTCCGTTCCTTAGAGCATGCTCTATTTTCTCCATGTTAAACTTTCTTATGTCGGCTACCTTGCGCTTATTTATTAACTTCGATAGCTCTGCTAGTTCTATCCGGTCTGTGGAGTTAGACGTCCTCATGCTTTGACGTTTCTTAATCAGATCTTTAGTCTCCTGAGATAGCTTGCTGGTATCCTGTCGAACAATCCTACCACCTACTTCTACGGCGCACTCTGTGACAATAGCTGTAAGATTATCATTCATTGTTTCAACACTACGGTCGTCTTCTTCAGTTAAAGCGGAAAATGTGTTTTGCAGCGACATTCTTAATTCCTCTACCTTCCCTCTTAATGCTAACTCGTTAATAGCCTTTCTCTTCACCAGTTGCCTCCGTTTCTTCTTCAAATCTAAGCTAACAGGAGACGTTACCATTCTGTGGTCGCTACAACGGACCTCACCGACGACCTCCACATCCTCTACGATGCCAGGGTGTGCACACAGTATGAAGTCTATTTCATTTTTAATCTCACCATTCGGGCTCTTCCACGTCCACTTCCTGTTTGCTCGTTTGCGGAAGAAGGTATTCATAATCCGTAAATTATTTATATCTGCGAACTCTACTAATAACTCTCCACTACTGTTCCTAGAACCTATGCCATAGTCACCTACCGCCTTGTCTCCAGCCTGCTTTTTACCTACCTTTGCATTAAAGTCGCCCATCAGTACAGTGTACTGTGATTTTACTTTGGTCATTGCCGATTCTACATCCTCATAGAAGCTTTCAACTATCTGGTCATCATGGCTTGATGTAGCCATCATCAAGCGCGCGTAGGCGTGCGCCACCTTCAGCTTGTACCTCTTATTAAGCCTAATTACGATAGCTGCCACTCTTTCGTTAATACTGTAAAACTCCTCGATGTTGCCAGCTATATCCTGATTAAGGAGGAATCCCACACCTAGTTCTCGCCTATCTGCTAATCCACGATAGCACAGTACATGCCCGCCCTTTAGTACTGTATACGCCTCATCTGTCCTCCTAACCTCATTAAGCCCTATGACATCCCATTTAATACCGGCTAATTCCTCCAATAGCACTGCTAAGCTAGCCTCACTTGATAAGGTTCTTGCGTTAAACGTTGCCAGGTTCAGTTTCCAATGGCGGCCTGTCCTGAGCCAGAGATTCTTAGCACCCTCCGCTGCGTCACAGATCTGACCGCCGCCTTGGTCAGTTGCTCCGCAGCTGCTGGGGACTGAGGGCCGAGGGTTAATTGGTTTGTTCATAGAAGGTTGTGGCCATGTACTACACCAGGAGGGCCAAATCCTGTTCTGGTGAGGAAGTGCGTTATCGGTTCTGGTCACCGAAATCAGGCCGCACTCCAAGCCTGGGTATGCAATTCCATCGACACGCGGAGTTTATTTTTAATCCGGTGGAGTATTGCGTGGCACCGGGATTCGAACCCCGGTCTTCTTGCACGCGAGGCGGATGCTCTACCTCTACGCCATTGCTGCATATGCGAGTTTCTATTTATTTTCTTAGTAAATACTACTAGCTTCCCGTTACTAACTGCAGGTAGCAGCCGTTACTAATTCAATGGGTTAGTAACTGTTACTAACATTCCCGTTACTAACTGAAGTTACTAACAGGGTGGTAACATGTGTGACAACCAGTTACTACCCCAAAAGTTAGTAAGTACTACTACCTTTTTGCTATGAGTGAAACTGGAAGAATGACTTCGAGAGGTGCGACAAACGACCACAGCGGTCAGTTACCCTTCAGATGTACAGATGCGGACACGCTAATCCGTTTTAAGTCTACTCACACCTCCCCTATAAGAAAGAATGAAGCGTTATTTGTCCATAAGAAAGCACACAAATGTCCCCTACGATCATGCGCCTGCCACTGCGACGAGTTTCAACTAGGCAACGCGTGAGAAATGTTATGAGGCAATATCGCGCTGCCTTTACTCTGGCCGCACCTGTACTTAGCAAACTTAGACCTGGTAGTACGCGGCTCTGCATTCGCGCAGGGTGCACACAGAAACTGCGCCCCTCTCAATCATGACAATATTTACACCCTCCGAAAGGTGATGGCCTCTGCCACGTGCCCGGCTGCACGCAACAAACCCTCTCACGACGTGCATGAGAGGCTTCGAGAATTTCTCATAAATACTTGAAAGAAAAACAACAGCCTTCAGACAATGCTTGTTCTTGCAAATGCACCGAGCGTTTTGTATGATGCGTTCAAATTTTACCACCCCGCACTCTTGTTGTACTTTTACCGAATATTTTTCTTACCGCACAGTTGCAGCAGCTGCCTCAAAACGCGTTTTCATGGGCGGCCCAGAAATCGATTTGGAAGGAGACATTAGAAGAGGAAAAAAGCGCCTAATGACGCGTGCCTGGGAAAAGTGTTTGAGAAAGCCGGAGTGAGCAGGCAGTTCTGTTCCAGATGGCGTGACCGTAGCGCAAAGTTTGGCATGCAAAGCATTTTTAGTGCAGGACGCGTTGTTCGCTTCTTCTTTACCTCCACCACCGCCTCTAACGATCTCCGTGCAGCTTTAAATTTTTCGCTCAGGCTCCAAAAATAAGCCTGGTAAGTAATGCCCTTAAAAAATGGCCAAGGGGAATTAAGGTTACGTGTCTTTTGGCCTTTGCCGATGGAATAATAAAGGAATCTTGGCGGAAATATTTTTAAAATGCATTCATACTGCTGGCGACATACATTAATCGGCATTACTGTAGGCTATAGTAGAAAAGTTTAGCAGAAAATTGAGAACAGCGAATGAAACTTGCAGCCAACATAGTCGCTAAAATTAATGTTTGAATCCTAAAACACATTTTGGAGAAAAAAGGTGGTAAGATGACAGTGATCTACACAAGAGAATTTATTCTCATACAGTTGTAAAAAATTCCGGCACTTTCAGCGCAGCCTGTCCATTTTGCTCATACAGACCCTTTCCTTGTGATAAGCGCAGTGGAAGTGTCTCCCTTACTTGCACAGAACAGTAAAGGCTTTCTAGCGGGCCAGCAGATGGGAGGGGAGCGGTTAAGGTGGGACGCCGCCGCGCATGCGCAGAACACTCAGGCGGCCAGATGGTCTAAGGCGCTGCGCGTTCGCCTGCTCATCTGGTTATCCCAACTCAGAGCTCCCAGCAAGCGAGCGTCGTCAGAGCTTGGGACTTCGGCTCGACGTGCAAGCGTGAATCATATACGTTTCAGCGTAACTTCCGTTGTCATCAGTAGCCCTTTCCTCTGCTCACAGCTTCATTGAGTGCGCGTGCGTGTTGGACTGTGGTGCGCATGCGCAGTAGATGCCTGTGTGAACTGTGTCAATGAGAACGCTGCTGGCATAGCCCAGTAAAAATAAGGCTGCGCAAAAAATGGAAAGTGTGAAAAGGTCTATAGGTGGTACATCACAGCGCTCCGCTCTACTGCGCTCATTCGGATGTTTTAGATGCGGCGCTAAAACTGTTTACTCGCTCTACGTTCCGCTGGCGCTCCGATGGGGGGCGCCCTGTGGAGTTCCAGCGGAACATAGCGCGAGTTTTGTCTATCGACGTCTAAGATCTTTATTATTCCCTGCCCCAAGGAAATGTTTGCCAAGTCATTAGCGACTCTATCGATCATTTGGGAGCCACGAGCTTTCAGAATTCTTCCGGCATCAGTACCACCAACTTTCCCGAAATTCTTTCCTTTTGCCTGCAGTCGACACTGCAGTCGAAGAGTCACTCTACGTACAGAAAGAGGGAAGCTGCATTGGAGCCGTTCTTGCCCTCTGTTCAGCGACATCCTGCTCGCTCATAATGACAGGCGGTTGCTGGATGCGCTGATTCGCCTGGACGTGATAAGTTTTTCGCTATGTGGACGCCGTCTTCCTAATTTTTAGGAACGACCCAAGCACTGTGACCTCCAGTGTGGGCCATCTGCTCGAGCTCTTTGAAACTGGTCTTTCTCCTTTTCGTCTCACCATGAAACTACCGGACGATGGGTTGCTACGTTTCCTGGATTTGCCAGCCATCGTTCACAGCAAGCACCTTTGCTGGCGCTACGAGCCCCGTGCGCGAGAAAGTCCTCTGCTATTGACATCCACCCACCACAAGGTCGTCAAACGAGAAGTTGGTTCAAGCGCCTTAAAAAAGTGCCATGACCAGGTCGTCGTCTATGGGCCACAACAAAATTGAAACCAAGGAATACGGAAAACATTGCGGTCGTTTCATATGTTCTCCATGTCTCTCATAAGCTTAAGCGTGTCGGGTACAGGGTCAATCTGAGTTACCCTACACTAGCCCAAAACGTTCTGTCACCCGTAACCCACTTCCTAGTCTTGCACCCCCGCCTGCCTCTTCCGAGGAACAAAATCCGTTATCTTGTGATTAGCGGTTTCAGAGGGGCAGTGGTTGCCACCTTCCCCCAACACACGTGTCCGTCTTGTATACCAACATAAGAAGTGCAATCAGGAAAAGAACTGAACTTTCATCTCTTGTTGATTCATGCTCTGCTGATATCTTAGTACTAACCGAAACATGGCTTCATGGGCACATTCGTGACAGCGAAATCCTTGACTCACCTAACAAATTTCAATTTTATCGTTGTGATAGGAATTCAAGGCAAGGCGGTGGCGTCCTTATAGCCATTAACAAAAATTTCGAATCTTTCGCCCTTAATGTCACGACCGGATTAGAGATAATATGGGTATATCTGAAACTAACGCACCGTCAATTCATTATAGGGGCTTGTTATCGCGCACCAAACGCATCGTCGACGTTTGTCTCTGAGCTTCATGACAGTATCAACATCGTAACTACACGATTTCCGACAACACCTATATTTTTACTGGGCGATTTTAATCTTCCTGGCATTGATTGGTCAGTGAGTACTGCTTCTATTAATTCAACTTCCTCTACTTCCAAGGAATTCACAGATTTTTGTTCGTGCTTTAACCTCACGCAAATAGTTACACAACCTACCCGAATAACGGACACCACTGCTAATATATTAGATTTAGTCCTGTGCTCGAGCCCTGAATTATGTTCAGATATAATATACCTGCCAGGGCTGAGTGACCATCTTGCATTGAATTTTACTATTAACATACCCAAACAAAAGAGAGTAAAGACAACTAAAACACTGCGCAATTATCACCGTGCAGATTTTACCCAAATCAACAGTGAGTTAAGCCTATTTTTAACAAAGTTCCTAGAAGGCTTCGAGCAACGCTCTGTTGAAACGAACTGGACACTCTTCAAGAATAAGGTTACCGAGCTTATCAATCGATTTATTCCCATCCGAAATATCTCATATAATCCAAAGGCGCCTTGGTATAACTCATACATTAGGCGCTTATCTAACCGGAAGAAGCGCTTATACCGGCTTGCTAACACCTCATGTAGTCAGTTTCGTTGGTCTTTATATCGTACTGCAAACGACGCTTATATTTCAGCAGTTAAAAATGCTAAAAAAATGTTTCTTGCAAAGACTTTACCCGATATATTGATAGATAATCCTAAAAAGTTCTGGAAAGTTATCAATCCTACAGACCGGTCTAAAATTATTTTAACAAGCGCTAATGACGAACCTGTTCCTGACAATGAATGCTCCACTGTATTAAATGATGTCTTCTCCAGCCACTTCACGAAATCCCTGCCAAACGACTTACCTTATTGTTGCGCCCATAATTATCTGCCAATGTATCCTGTTATCGTCAACCCGGATGGAATCGCCAAAATCATTGACGGCCTGAAACCATTTTCAGCCGCCGGCATCGACTGTATTAACTCAAAATTTCTGAAAAGCACTAAGATATATTCCTCCATTATTCTTTCTAAATTATTTCAGCAGTCTCTAGAAAACAGCGCGATGCCGGCCGACTGGAAGATAGGGAAGGTGATTCCAGTACATAAATCTGGAAACAAGCACTCACCTTACAACTACCGGCCTATTTCAATCACTAGCATCCCCTGTAAGATCCTAGAACACGTTCTTTTTTCACATATAGCAAATTTTTTAGAGTCAAACTCGTTTTTTCATCATGCACAACACGGTTTTCGTAAGTCATATTCATGTGAAACGCAACTTGTTCTCTTTACTCATAAATTGCATGCAATTCTTGATCATCGTTCCACTGCAGATTGCATATTTTTAGATTTCGCCAAGGCTTTTGATAAAGTTTGTCACCGGCTTTTGTTACTAAAACTGCGCATGATAGGGCTCGATACTGACGTACTAAAATGGCTAGAGTGCTTTTTAACAGACCGTCAGCAGTTTGTAGCAACTAATGGAACTAACTCACATTTACACCCCGTTCTTTCTGGCGTTCCTCAAGGTACCGTGCTCGGGCCCTTACTCTTCTTAATATTCATTAATGACCTGCCTGATTCTGTTACATCATCAATTCACTTATTTGCAGATGACTGCGTCCTTTTCCGTGAAATAATAACCGACGATGACGTACGCGCAATTCAAACTGACATTAACAACATCTCCTCTTGGTGCAAAGCATGGCAAATGACGCTAAACGTTAACAAGTGCAAATTCCTGCGCGTATCAAGGTCATCTAGCAACTCACCTACGTATCACCTTAACAATGTAGCTCTCGAATCAGTAGCGTCATACAAGTACCTTGGCATTCATATCGCTTCTAACCTTAGCTGGAACAGTCATGTCGAATTCATTGTCAACAAAGCTAACCGCATGCTAGGCTACTTAAAACGGAACTTTCGCTCGGCCCCTTCTAGTACCAAGCTTCTGTTCTACAAAACGTTAGTTCGTTCGCAACTTGAATACGCATCTTCAGTTTGGGACCCGGGCACTACTGATCTCATTAACCAGCTAGAAATGATTCAAAATAATGCAGCTCGTTTCATCTTCTCTAATTATCACCGCACCGCTAGTGTATCCTCAATGAAATCTAATCTCAATCTGCTACCCCTCACATTTCGTCGAAAGCATGCACGGTTATGCCTCTTTCATAAGATATTTTACCATGATGACTTACACGATAAATTGCTCATTCCGCCTTCATATGTATCATCACGCATTGACCACGCTCACAAGGTTGGCATAAATTCATGCAACACTAAATGTTTCTCCGATTCTTTCATACCCCACACATCTAAAGACTGGAACCGCCTTCCCTCTTCCGTTGCAACAATTAAAAAATTCTGGTTATTTCAGTCTGCCGTGCGCAATATAGACCATGCGAGTTCTTCTTAACATTGTATAAAACCTACCTCTTTCCTGTGTGTTCATATATTATTTAATTTCACCACTGTTTACACTCAAACGATTTTCATTGTGTTATATTAAGTGTTATGGACTTTGTTTAGATCATTTTTAACCAAAATTAACTGTCACTTACAGTATTACTTGTATGTTTTTGTTGCTGTGCATATCTTTTGTTTGTTTATTGATTAAAACCCACTCCCCTCTGTAATGTTTATACCCTGAGGGTAACAATAAATAAATAAATAACAATAAATAAATAAATAAAATCACACATAGCGGGCACATGGCACCGCGATGCCACGCACGTGCGAAATGCCATTGCATCTAACGCTGTCGTGAATGACTGCAGAATTGCGCACGAGAAGAGAGACCTCCAGCAAGAGATGTGGTCGGGCTAGTTGGCTTGATACTTGTAATGCCATGAAAGGCTATGCGCAGAAAAAGACGACGCGACAGCTCGTCCTTTCGTGTCGTCTTTCTTCGTATCGTGTTTTTTTTTTGTTTTTGCGCATAACCTTTCATGGCATTACAAGAGAGACCTCGACGTGCTTCTTCATGCAATCTGTCCATCTGCACGAGTTTGCTCCATGCTCTTCGTCGTCATAGTGATTCGCATGCGCAGAGCCACGCGGAGCCGTGTTCACTCTCAGTGTGATTGACCCTGTACATGTTATGTTCAGCGCCCCTTACAAACAGCGCCCCTTACAAACTTGTGTGCAGGTGAGCTAACCAATCCACCACTACGCATTGCATTGTAGACCTTGCGGCTGCTGAACCGTTCTGAAGCTGTGATGTTCTTGTGGTATTGATCATACGCGTGTATTGATTCATTGGAGCACATCTTAGGAGTCGTGATGGCTGGTGAAAATGGTGACGCCATTTCCAGCTTCGCTGCCACCCTGAGTGAGAAGGCACCTGGTAGCATCAAAGAGGTCGCAAAGGTTCTTGTAGAAATGACTTCAAAATTGGTGGAAGCCCTATCAGAGCTCAGAAATAAAGTCAGAAACACTGACGCATCCACTAAGTCAATCAAAACTGAAATCACATCGGTTTGTTCCTCAATGGACTTCATTAACGAAACCTTTGAGGAGTTACGGTCCTAAATGAAGTCCTTACGAGAGGGGTTGACAGAAGTGAAAACTCAGAGCAAAGAATTCCAAAAGGCAAACCTGAAGCTAAACAAGGAACTGAAGGACTTAAAGCTAGAGTTGGTGGAACTGAAACAGTTTGGCAGGAAAAACAATATTGAATTAAAAGGTGTTCCAGTAACTTCGAATGAAAACCTTGGTGAGGTGATTGGGGAAGTTGCCAAATCACTTAAAGTAGATTTTTCAGACAGCGATGTTGAAGTTTGCCACCGGGTTCCAGCGAAGGCCATGGGACCTGACAACATCATAGTGCGGTTTCTTTAACGAGCTACCCGCGATAAGGTCTTGCAAGCAGCCAAAAAACACAGACTGAACACATCCCACCTGGGCTTTGAGGAAGAAGACCCAGTGTTCATCAATGAACATCTGTGTGCTGAAAAAAAGATACTTCTTGGAAAGGCCATCAAGGCAAAACGAGAGAATGAGTGGCGCTTTGCATGGGTTTCTGAAGGCAAAATACTGTTACGGAAAACAGAAACTTCCCGGGTCATTCATGTGACGTGCGAAGAAGACCTCGACAAGGTATTTTAGCTGTATCTTTTCCTATTCCCTAACAAACCAGTTTCCTCATGGCATCGCTAACGGATGGCAGCAAAACCATTTCCGTCTTTCACAGCAACATTCGAAGTATCCGAAAAAACATAGATCTACTTATCACCTTTCTATCATTACAAAAAAGAACATTTCACCTAATCGCAACAACAGAAACGTGGCTGAAAAAAGGAGAGAGTGTAGTTGTTCCAGGTGACACGATGATATCTCATCCATGTCTGTCTTCCACTCGTGGTGGTGGCGTTGCGTTTTTTGTGAAAGCAGGTCAACATTTCTCTGTCTTGCATTATGTCACATGTAGCACTTCTTTTATTGAAGCCCTCTTTATTCATTTAGAACCCTCGCTCGTAGTTGGTGTCGTTTATCGGCTTTCTAATTCTTGCCAAGCTTCTTTTCTTGATAAATTTGAAGCAATTTTGTCCTTCCTGACACGAAAGCCAAAAAAAAACGCATTCTTATTGTGGGAGATATAAACCTTGATATGAACAATGCAAATCACAGCGATTACGCATATTTACTCAAGTCTTTTTCCTTTCAAAATATTATCAACACACCTACTCGTGTTACGAGCACATTAGCAACGTTAATTGATCATGCACTCGTTAATTTCGCCACAGGTATTACTGCTAATGTTTTCGATGACCCCTTGTCTGACCACCTTCCCATATTTGTCAACATAGATAATTTGCCAAAAGCAGAAACCTATTTTTCTCACCGCCTTAGCAAGATAAACTACCAACTATTGCGTGACAATCTTTAATCAGTAAATTTTGATGACATTTATCACGAGAATGTTGACACCGAATTTTCAAACTTTATTAATATTCTTACAGGTGTGATATCAAACAGTACTGAAAAGATCAAAGCTCGCTCTCGCAGCATACCAATTTGCCCTTGGATGAATAAGCCCATTCTTGAAGTTTTAAAGAAAAAGGACTACTGGTACAATAAATGGAAGCATAAGAAAGAGAACGACTTTTACCTGCGTCAATTTAAGGAGATGCATAACAAGTCGGTAACGATGATGAGGGCTCGTAAAAGAGAATTTTACAGAGAACGCATAGAGAGGGCAAATGGAAACTCAAAAATACTCTGGGACATTTTCAAAGAAATTGTGGGTAGCAAACAGGCATCGCATATACTCCCTGAAACAGTAGACAGGGGGACAGCGGAAAACTTCAACTCAGCTTTCGCCTCTATGGGTCCACTCCTAGCGCAGAACCTACAGGACTTAAATGTAATAGACCTTGAGTCTAAGATTCCAAGTAGTTTTGTTTTGTTCCGAGTTAAACTAGAAGAAATGCAGTCTGTTGTTTTAACGATGCCGACGAATAAAGCGACAGGTTTGGACGGCATAAGCAATAGGGCTGTGATAGAACATTTTGACATCCTTGGTCCCGTCTTGTGCTCGCTTTTTAACTATTCTGTTAGTGCTTGCAAGTATCCGTCTGCATTGAAAACAGCGAAGGTAGTATCAGTATATAAGGACGGTGACCGGAACGACGCAAATTGCTACAGGCCAATATCTCTTCTTAGCACAATTAATAACATCTTTGAAAAAATTCTTGCAAACAGATTCAACAAATTTTTAGATAAATACGGTATCCTCAGTACACAACAACATGGTTTCAGGTCACACCATTCAACTTCCACAGCTGTTCTGTCACTTACCCAGAAAATTAACACGGCTTTGCACAATGGCATGTTAGTTGGAGTAATATTTTGGATTTAAAAAAGGCATTCGACACAGTTGATCATTCTATACTGATAACAAAACTAAAACACTACGGCTTTCGTCATAATATTTCCGACCTATTCACTAGTTATATCACTGACCGTCAAAAAGTTGTGGTGATGAATTCCTTTACATCCTCACCGCACAAGCTTTACACTGGAGTTCCGCAAGGATCCGTACTTGGTCCATTATTGTTTTCCTTATACGTTAATGACTTACCTTCATTTATCGGCTGTTCAAAACTCCTGATGTATGCTGATGATACATGTTTAATTACAACGGCAGATACAATGAAAGAGCTAGAGGAATAAGCGAATCAAGAAGTCAATAAAATAGCGCAATGGTTTTCAGCTAATAACCTGACAATAAACACGAAAAAACTAAATACCTGATATTCCATTCAAGAAGAAAAGTAATCGACCCAACTGATGTCAGAATCCTTGTAAATAATGCACTAATAGAACACACGTTTTTATTTAAATATCTAGGTGTCACATTTGACAGCCACTTATACTGGCAAGACCAAATTGAGTCAGTCTGCGGGAAGTTGGCATCTAGATGTCATGCTCTTCATCAGGTTAAGGAATTATTTGACATCTCTACATTACGAATGCTTTATTTTGCCTTCATCGAAAGCCATCTATCATACTGTGTCGAAGCATGGAGTGGAACTTATCATACGTATTTAAATCCTATTATCCGTCTTCAAAAACGTGCATTAAGAATAATAAACAAGTCTAACCGTTATGAGCACAGCAAACCGTTATTCCGCAAGTCAATGATCCTTCCATTTGATTCATTGTACCGATTAAAAATCTCTGTATGTATTCACAACATATTAAGACACAACCACCCTTTTCATGCATCAATACTTCATCTCCCGCTTCGGTCCACTAGAAACCTCTCTTTCGGCAATTTGAACCTCCCTCCCATCCGCAATGTATATGGTGAGCGTTTAGTGCAGTCTGCTGGGGTAAAAATTTGGAACGCGATACCCGTTTCTCTTAAAAACTCACACAATTTTGCTGGTATGTTTAAAAAACACTTCATTGAAATAATTGATTTAACCTGAAATTCTTTTTTCGTCACAGTTTTCTGTTATCTACTTTGTATGTAACACGATAGTTTTTACTAACACTTGATCACCATCATCATCATTTATTAACCCTTAAGGGTCCCGTTAGGGACATTACATAAGGGGGGGATGTCCGAAAGTTCTTTTTGCATGTCATGTTTTCAAAGCTATTTTCTTTCTTTTGCCGCGCCGAATGTTATCTACGAGTGTTATTTAGACTGCTTTGCTTGTAATCTTTTACTACGCTTACGCTTTTCTGTATATGTCCGCCGTTTTTGAATTTGCTTTTACGTATTTTGTGTACTTGGACCCGAACTAGCCTCTGGCTATGGGTCCAAAAAGTGTTTGTATTTCCTGTAAAAGAAATTCGAAAATAAATTGAAATTGAAATTGAAATATGGCTGATATCACGTAGCAGGACTTAGTGTTTTCTTAGAATCATCTTGACTTCACACCACCCGCGAAGACACACTATCGGAGTATTTCCGGCCCGGTGACGTTGCCTTCTTCCGGCACTTCCGGTTTGGTGAAGTCACGTGGTATGTAACGTCACTCTCGCTCACTCTTATTGCTGAGCCATAACAACGTGATATGTCTGACCGCGTGGCTTTATCCACTCCGAGACACTGACTATATATGCTTTCGGCACCCAAGTGGTACACGTGACGTCGCCAAATGAGCCGACGAGCTCCTCATGCTATGGCATAAAACGTGACGTCACCAGTATGTACTGCAGCCCAGCCTTCACGACACCTTTCTTCAATATTCGGTCATGTAGAGGAAGCGTTGATCACGTGGTCGCCCTCCTGGGCGACGGTACGGATGTGCACAAAGGTTGGTTCATTGGAAACTTTCATTGCTTGTGAATGACAACAAAACACTGCGCTGTATGTACAGTCGCGAGCAAAAAATATTAGCACAGATCGCTGGCGATCAGAACTGTGATACCTCACCACGCGTCGCTGCGGTTCGCAGACCTGCCTATCGGGCCGTTTCCATGTTTGCTGCATAGGGGGGACGGCAGGAAGTAAGCTTTATCAAGCGTGCACCGCCCGAGCGCCGAAGTGCCGACCCTGCGTGACTGCGCATGCGGTATTTATTTTGGCTCGGTTATCATGAGCAAAGATGACTTCTTTTTATTACTTTTTTTGTCTGCGATGGTTTGTCAAAAGAAACTAGCCGGAACAATAGATGATAGCGCTGCTTTTAGCCAATAATTTTGCTGGTCCGTGACAGTCGAATGAACCCCCCTAACACTGTAGAATGGGAACGGCCCGGCACTCTCGTTATCAGCCTGTTCGCCACCCGCAGCGCCACGCGTTGCCATTCCGGCGCTCCGGTGTTCCGTCATGTGTGCTAATCTTTTTTACTCGCGACTGTACGCATGCATACCTGCAGTGGGTTAGGTCAGGCGTAGCATGTACTAGACCGAATTTCTTTTTACCAAATCATATAATGAAAGCGAAGATGAAAGGCAACACTCTCTTACGTCGATTTTGTCTCCGTTATGTGGTGGAACTTTTTGCTACTACACTGAGGCTGTTCAGGGGTAGGCTCTCAATACAAACGGTAAGATATAAAAGCGGGCTCACTGCTACTGGTGTAATTTCAGAGGAGTAACTCCAAATAAGATGTAAAACCGGGCTTAGGAATCTGTAATTATGAATGCATGACTAACCACTTACTGAGCGGTGGTGGCGGTTGGGCCTGGAAAGCGGGGAGAGCTGAAGCATGGCCGGGGCAAAACGTCGACCCGCCCAGCTCGAGAGAAATTGAAAGAGAGGAGGCTCGCTATTGAAAAGAGAAGAGGGAAAGAGGCGGTCGAGGCCAATACTTGAGGGCACTTGACTACAGGGGTAGGATTAAGGGAGAAGTATACCCTTCAAATGCGGGGCAAAAGAGTTCCGGAAATCCTTTTAAATATCATTATGGCCAAAGGCAGGAAACACGTAGGCGAATGCTTAAATGTGAAAAGCTCTGCACTGCTACGAAACACGGGGCAATGACCCCGATATGTCACAACAGGGGAGGGCCTCGGGTAATTTGTTCCCAACTACGGTTTGTTGATCTGCAGCAAAGCCTTACACTCGAGGACTACTTCCTGTGGGTACGTAGCAGTAGCTGGGCGCGCCAGCCACCAGCTTTTACGCTTGTATAGAAGGCTCGTAGGCGAATGTGCAGAGCTTTTACAAGTGCAAGCCTTCGCCTCACGGTCTTAGCATTCATTGGACAGCCAGGAGAGGTCGTCCGTGAAGTCAGAGTACGGGCGTGTTCATATTTGTCCCGTACCGAAGCACAGAGCTGAGAATATGTTCTTGTTCCAAGGTCTTGTGTTGAGTGATGCAATGCAATTTGCACCATTTCAGGGAGCTGTTTTCGATTCGGAGAACGAACTGCGCACGCATTGGATGTTCCTAGATGAAACTAGATTTCGGCGTTTCCACCACATCCACTATGCTTCCCATCCCACAGATGCTGCAAAAAGAAATTATGGAGACCTTCTTAGCGTTGCCCTCTTTCCTTCAGATACAAGAAATTTGGGCAGTTAACGCCATCAAAAACTCTAGGGCAAGGCGAAGGGTTCTCCTTACCTTACACAAATTTCGTGGTTAAGTGGTGCCATACAGTACACGTATACGCGTATACAAGTATACACGTCCTGCTACACGTATAATAAACAAAGCTCGTTTCATTTTTTCTTTCAGGAAATACTTTAGACTACCTAAGCGCAGAAGGCAACCGCAAGCAAGAGAAGGCCAGAGCACCGGGGGGCGCCAGAAAATTAAGTGGGCGGATGAGATTAAGAAGTTTGTGGGGATACGGTGGCCGTAGCTGACAAAGGACAGGCTTAATTGGAGAGACATGAGAGAGGCCTTTGCCCTGCAGTGGGCTTAGTCCGGCTGATGACGATGATGGCTTCAACGTGATTAAGGCGCTTATTTTCGTAAGTGCGAGTACGTGCCGTTTGTGCGCTTGCTCGTAAAAGTGGGCGAACGCTACTATTTCCTTTACGCAATGCGAGAGAATAGTTAGAATGCCGAAGCGTGCTCCACATTCTGGTCAAGACTATACAAACTTCAGGACCCGCGTGCCCGCCAGCTTGTCTAGGCGTATGTGATAAGGAGCACCAGCCCGCATTCGTTACCAAGCCTCAGTTCCACTGTCTGTTGGAGCCCTTCAATTTATTTGTTGTGGCTGTGGTGGCCTCTAATATTCTTTGCATTTTCCAAGATTGCACGAAAGATCGCACGCTTAGTTCTCGTCTTAGTTTCGCTATATCGTACGCAGTTGCGGATATGTGTGTCTATGTGTACTCGCAGATTATGCAACAAATCCCTACGATAGCAAGAAAAATAGAGGGACTTCATTAAGCTGCCGTATGAAGCAAGCATAAAGCCTAGCACCGCCACTTCAGACAACCATATATATGTCGATCGTCTACATATACTCGCCATTGGTCGGCCTCAATGTGGCGCGAGTTTCTCCGACAAAATGATACCAAAATAGTGAAGCAACCATTTGTCGTACGGCGTTGCGGGCGGTGTCATACAATTTGTGGTTGCATATAGCTTACATGACAGTTTACCAATACCTCTCAGAATCATGGAGGTTAACGAAAAGGGTTCCGCTTAAGTTGAGGACAGCGCGGAGATCCATGGAAAGAAAAATGATAGGCGTAACGTTAAGAGGTCGGAAGCAGGCAGAGTGGGTGAGAGAACAAACGCAGGTTAATGACATCCTAGTCGAAACCAAGAGGAAAAATGGGCTTGGGCAGGGCACGTAATGCGAAGGCAAGATAACCGCTGGTCCTTAAGGGTAACGGAGTGGATTCGAAGAGAAGGCAAGCGTAGCAGGGGTGGCAGAATGTTAGGTGAGCGCATGAGAGTAAGAAGTTTGCGGGGATATGATGGCCGCAGCTTTTTCCTGCAGTGGGTGGAGTCATGTTGATGATGATGATAGCTTGCGTGTTTCTATATAGTATGTTTGAGGTTAGCTTGCTATAAGAATACGAACCGACGAAATATGCACCTTGAATTGTATGCCTTCCCAGACTCTTCTCGTCTTCCCTTAAAGGGACACTGATGCGCAATTTGTGAAAATCGGGCTTGCGGTGGCGTCCTACAGTTTTTATTGCCACGAACGCGCATATCGAACCTGAATTAGGCATAAATAAGCAAGAGGGGTCTTTTTTAGCAGAAGTATGCAGCCGGCACCCCTCTGGGCACACCGTGGGTCGAGCCGCCGCCTGTAATTGGTCAAGAGGTTGTGACGACACATTGAGGACCGGAGAAGCTGCTGATAGTGATCCGGCGGTGTGTTGAGTGCGTGCAGTAGCTTTCCGCGGTGTTGTAAAAGCGATTATGGCGACTATTTTTTTGCTGACCTCCAGAGAACAGAATACCCCAGTTGGTTCATGCCGCGAATGGCCTGAAACCAAAGAAGACGCAACCAAACCAATTCTACGACAAGCCCAAGCATACGCTGGCGGGAAAGACACGTATGCATTCCATGCACACAAAACGTCAGCGAAACCTCGGCACCTATTCTAGAAAAGGAAGGGGTGCGAACAATACTCAAGCCGATTACCAATATCGCGTGCCTTCTGCACCGCCCGAAAGACCGCCATCTTACTAAAGGAAAGGCCCAAGGCGTTGTGTACAAAATACCCTTCCCTGTGCCCGGCGCTGTACGTGGGGAAACGATGTTTTTCACGCAGAGGATGAAGCAGCACAAAGATGATGCCAAAGTGAGCGAAGCGCAATGGCCGAGTACTGCGATGCATTTGACCACAGGATTTACTTGGAACTATTGTGCTGGAGACCAAGTCAAATACGCGCACAAGACTGCTGCTTCAGACATGGCACGTTCAGCATACGCCGGGAAATAGTATTTGTTCTTCCGGAACCCTTCCGTTTTCCTAGATCCATAGTGTTAGTTCAGTGACCTGGCGGTCAACTATATGTATGCTTAAAAAGTCTGACTGGAACTCGCCCGCAGTCACACCTTGACGAAGAAACCCAATATGTTTCGAACGTCATGTTTTCGTACAAGAACTTTGTTGGCGTTCATTTCGCTCTTAAATTTCAATTCCAAACCAGACGGGCCTCTTTCGAACGTTTTAATTTCGTTATCAAATGACATTTTATCGAGGTGAAAACGAGCCATTACAATCAATGTGTCCTGAAGTGTCAATGACTAACTATCCAATAGCCCACTAGGAGGGGTGTAGAAACGTTGTCTTTTACTGGAAGTCCAGAAAAAGCTTTTCTTTTTCATTGATCTCGGTTAGAATAACAGAAAAAGGAGCACAGTACTGCAGCTAAGAAAGAGACGCGTGGCTGGATCGCTTTTGCGCCAACTCGTCTCTCTGGATGCCCCAGAAGCGTGGCTAAAAAAAAAGAAGAAATGAAAAACAGCCATGCGTCCACAGGAGCTAGAAAGCCTTGTCCGAAGGTAGAAGTTGAGTAGCGAAGAAAGCACTGGAACGGCCTGTCACAGAAAAGGAAGCACCTTCAGCGGGAATGTGTCTCGCTTATGGGTGCACCAGAAAATTCAAAACAGTGCGATGTCAGCGAACCACGTCGCTCACGCTGGCAGACACGCTGGGAGGACTCGATTTGTATGACACCTACCATCAGCTTTTCCTTTCCGGCCGCCTGAAAACGAGACGAGGCGCTATTTTAAATTCAAATAAAAATGATCGACGGAAGTGCTTGATTCAGTTTGCTGTTCCAGCTGTCTTGTAGAACATGTTAGGGGTGGGAGTCACCGTAGTCGCTTTCGTGGCGAAACTATAGGCTGTTGATGGGGCATACCGCATTTGCTCGCGTTTTCTGGCTGGGCGTACCGCATTCATGTGCGAGCAACGCAGGCTACATATTGTGGACCAGCGCAAAACGGACAAGGGACCAAGGAAATAGAACATGACACGGGCGCTGGTCCACAATGTGAATTACTTCGAACTTGCCCAGCAAAACGTATTGTTAAACGCAGGCTACTAAGAGAGGCTGCTGTCGGAATAAAGCAGTTGTTGCATTCCGTAAGGAAAGAACAATTCTCTTGTCGCCAAAACATTTCCGTTAAAACTAATCAAGACAGGAACTCTGGAAGGCAACAAAAGCTCGGAACTCTGCATTCTGGTATGCTTTGGCTTCTGAACATCTTTCACGAAAATACGCTTTTTTTTTACTATGGTAAGAATTAAGCTCCTTGGGCAACGCGCTATAATTTGTGTAAAAAAATTGGCTGTGGTTTAGCTCTGATTAAACCTGGAGGATTGCGAAAGCAACGAGGAGAGAGAGAGCGGCGATGGAGAGCGCGCGGCAGCGGCGGCGGCCCCGGCACGCTAGCTATGCGCCGCGCCGCTACTACGCATGCGCAACTGGCGAGCGCGGCGGCGGCACCTCTGAGTCACCCGTGCAGCGACGGCGGCGGCGCGCCAGCTGTGCGCCATCCTCGCGCATGCGCAATATTGTTTTTCCTCGGCTTCACGAAATGGCTAGGCGACTAGCGTAGTGTTGCTTCCGCAACAAAATCGCCGAAAAGTATGGCAAATTTCAGGGCTTAGTGATCGGTTCTCTCTGTTCGCTTTGTGTTTATACTGCAGCCTTAAAGCAACAGTCGTTTGCAGGGGCCGATAAGTTACCCCTGTTTCCACATTGCATGACCTGCTACAAAAGGAGTGCTCAATGTTCACAGGTATTGACATTTTTAGGGCAAGGCAACAGAGTATGATGACAAACAAGAAAAAGTGTCAGCATAAATATTTTATAGTCTCGTCAATAAATTTGCTTTTCGGCAGACACACTCCAACCAGCACTTAACTCATAACTATAAAAAATACACGTCTCAATACCTCTAACGTTGTAGCGTTTTCCAATAGGAACCATGGAAACTTGGGACGCATTCGACCGCGAAAATACGGCAGCCTGAGCTCGCCGGCTACGTCTGCGATATTATCAGCTCAGGAAGCGCGATCAGGCGTCAGCAAAGAAGGGGTGGGTGGCCAGGAATTCGACGCCAGCGGAGCGAGGAAGACCAAAAGAGTCAGAAGCGAGAGCGGAAGCCGTTCTTTACAGCGGACGTCGGCGCTATGTGGGACGTCGCGGAGCGGAAAATGTGGCAATCCTATCGGCTGTTCCCCGGCCTGGTCCCACAGAGCGGCCAAGCGTGCTCTTGCAGGTCACGAGTTGTCTACGGCGGAAGCCGTGCTTTGAAGATCGGCCGGTAGGCTCCATTTTAACGCCAACCAAAAAAAAGTGACACTCGGTGGCAGCTAGATGGAGGGGCTGTGTTCTCCTGCGCCATTGTACAAACTTTTCCAACAACAACCCCTGCACGATCTCCACATCGATCGCTTCCGCTGTTCTTCCAAGTTTTGCGCACCGCCGGCTTATTGCGGGCATAAGCCGCGTGCCTTTCCAAAGATTAGGCCTTCCAGTTGGCCGGCTGGAAATTTCGACACTTATTCTTATCTTCTCTTTCAGGCGCCAGTCTTGCTTCCAAGCACGACCTCGAAGCTAAGCAGAGTGGAAGAACATGTTAACCCACGCTAGGATACTCCGATTTTCGATCGTTTTTAAAACTCTTTCTTTCGGAAGGGTTGAAGGGTAGCGTTCTTGCCGTGCACGAAGCCGTTTTATACGGGAGGAAATGTTAGCTGGCGCAACAATTCCCACGTCGCACGGGTCATTGTAACTCGCTTGCTCGCTCTTCCCGGGCGCCTAAATGGCGGACACTGCGATGTTGACTCCAGTGAAAATTTCTACAGGTGGAAATATTTAAAAATAGAAATGGCTTACATCGTTTCCTATCCTTCCTTCCTTCCTTCCTTCCTTCCTTCCTTCCTTCCTTCCTTCCTTCCTTCCTTCCTTCCTTCCTTCCTTCCTTCCTTCCTTCCTTCTTTCTTTATTTCTTTCTTTCTTTCTTTCTTTCTTCCTTTCTTTCTTTCTTTCTTTCTTTCTCTGCTTCTTTCTCTCTTTCTTTCTTTCGCTCTTTCTTTCTTTCTTTCTTTCTCTGCTTCTTTCTCTCTTTCTTTCGCTCTTTCTTTCTTTCCTCCTTTCTCTCTTTCTCTCTTTCTTTCTTCCTTTCTTTCTTTCCTTCTTCATTGCTTCCTTTCTTCCTTTCCTTCTTTCCTTCTTTTTTATTTCTTCCTTTCTTTCTTTCTTTCACCTTCACTATCTTCTTTCTTGCCCTTTTATGTCCGCTAGTCGCAGCTCAGGAGCTTAAGTATTGGCTTGTTAAGTTTTGGCGTCAGCAGTAAAGTGCCAATGTTGAAGCTGCAGACTGTATTGAAAAACACCCACCTGATCCCTTACAAAAATACATGTTGATTTTCCGTTGAAGTTCCAACCACCTGTGGCAACAAAGAGTGTTGAAATTCTGTTTTTAATCAGAAACAACTTAAATGGTTCTGTGTTGACCGCATGTTGAGCGCCTGTGGAAAAGGGGCCCGCGGTTTTCATTTGAGCATGGGTTGAACCCATACCGCACAAATTGTGCTGGCTATCATTTAAACAAAGCATGTTGGTTCTGTTTTGAATCTATACCACACAAATCGTGTTGACATTCTGCAGAATTGCTAAACAAAATGTCAAGTGAAGAATGCTGACCCTGTGTTGAAATTCCACGAAGTAACAAAAGCAAAATGTGTACGGTCATTATTTAGCCTGCAGCAGACGACATGACCTGCTTTACTGAATGTAAAAGTAGCTGGGCGCATTTCTGCAAATTCGGCGTATTCCCTTACTACTTCCAGCACCTCGCTACCATTTGCGAACTGCTGTTCCCTTGCTAGACTGTTGAACATTACCTTGGTTTTTCTGCATGTTAATTTTAGACTCACCGTTTGGCTCTGCCTGTCTAGCTCATTGATCATGCTTTGCAGTTTATGTCCTGAGTGTCTCCATGCACACGGTGTAATGCCGAGGTACCGCTACCTTAGAGGCAAGTTGTTCTGACAGTGTGCTCAGTCAGCATATCTTACGTTCTGATCCTGAACAATCAATAATATAGCCAGGGCAATGTCTAGTGAAGAAAAAAGGAAGGGTTGTACGGCTGGTGAGCTGTTAACATTGGCCCAATTTTTTATTCATTTCCGATCGCACGCAACAAGCTGCCCGGCTGTTCTTAACATATTCCATATGGACGGCCTGGAACTTTTCCGCATATGTATGCTGTAATAAATAATGAAAGTCAGAATTAAGTTACGTACATATATACCCAGCGAGCAAAGAGAGAAGCGCTGGCACACTCACCTATCAAGCCATTTACTCAAACTGAGTCCAGGGCTTCCTTTATGGATCGGTCCTTTTAAGGTTGTTTTTCGTCCCAAGGAAGGCATTCCTTGTTAGCTCCTCCCCGCTGAGAATGTGCCGTAGGAGTGCCCTGGTATGTTTGCCAGGCCAGACGCGCGGTCGAGCAATAAAGGATGCCCTGGTCCACGAGGACACTGCCCCTAGTGTCGCCCTGCAGAGAGCAGAGAAAAAAAAATCCTTTCTGCAAGGAAGTGACTCTCAGCTGTTGAAATTAAAATTGTGAACTCTCTTTTAATCTCCGAGAGGCTGGTATGCGAAGAGATGTTCGCTGAAAATTTAAATTAGTTTATTTATCCAGAAGATAGCCAGATGGCCTAAATAACTAAAAGCTGCCAGGAAAAACTTGGTAGGGGCCCAGGAGACGACTACATAAAAGTAACGGATCACAACAACATATATGTACAACATATATTACACGAATATTTACAATATTAAAAAGAGGATGTTTCCAGATAATGCAGTGTGTATTAGGCGCCCTCACTGGTAAGAGAGTACGTGAACCTTTCTGCAATACACTTTGATCAATTAATTTTTCCTTGTAAAGACTGTCCTAAAGAGCCATCGTAACTAGCTAAATTTTAACCGTGAAGCTTGTGGAGCTGCAGTTTGTGGAGCTGTTCCTGCATATTGTCGCGTTGTAGTGACAGCAGTCCAGCGGTTAGGAAGACACCAACCAGTCTTGGAAACGAAGCTCTTTATTTGGGCTGACTTGCGCCCACAAAAGAACTGAATCACTCGGCGGCGGCGTAAGCAACAAACGTGCTCGTCAGTAGTCGAACTACGAATGCCCGCCGCTCGCGGCATCGCTCAATTTAAAGCCGGCAAGGAAACTTCCAGATAACAGGTCAAGATCATCTACAGTAATCTGGAAAAACCTAGATGCAGCCTTTCATGGCTGGGATCAATCGAGATTAGTCTGGTCGCGTCTCGCGTCACGAACAAAAGTGATAACGACCCTTTCCTGCAGCCTTGAGCGTGAACGAACAAGCACAATGATACGTGGCAATATTAGTACTACTTCTCACTATTCTACCACTAACGACCTAACGAACTAGCCCTGTAACAGCACCAAGTAAGCTCAAGCAAGTTCAAGAAAGCTAGAAAGAGTGTGTACTCGCAGCATCTACAATTCTGCTATGCGCTGATCTGCACTGCCATCTATTCGTAAACGGCTTTGACACCGCTACGCTGATTAAAGTTTGGCGGTGCCAACCCCGGTTTGGACAAATGTTTCGTTTACATTGCTTTCAGAGTATTTATGTGTACAGTGCACATTCCATATATAATTAGCAAACCAATGAAACCTGGAAATTTCTTCGATAAGTAAACAATTCAATGAAGGCCCCACATTCAAAATACAAATACAATCAAGACAATGTGTGCATGGTGACACAAGCCAATAACATGCGCAAATTATCTGCATATGGAGGCAAAGATTTGTAGATGTTATGGCCTGATAGCAAGGGGCAGATGTAGCAGCGTGATTTACACCTGCGCTGAATGTCAGCACCTCAACTGACGCTCCGCTGGCCTCAGTTTGGCCGCTGTCCGCACGAGCGGCAGCAACGAGCCTCGCTCGTTTCTTTTTCAGCGATGCTGTCTTGCCTGCCAGAAACAATGCAGTTACACTTGAGTACCGCATAGCCCGTAGAATTAGCTACACAAGGTTAACATCAATAAGAAAAGGAAAAGTTGAAAAGGAAAAGGAACTCACCACGATGCAGGAGCTCAGACTGTGTCGCCTTTTACTGCACGCTCATGATGGACCGCTTCAACTTGTTGAACGCGTGCTGCTTGCAGAGAAGCTGGATACCAACAGCAGTGTCCGGCAAAGATTTCACTGCGTATATGTCCCACTTCATTCGAATACCCATTCGATCAAAAAGGTGTGTCATGGTGAACGAGGTTGCACTCACAATGCAACGTGCAGCAAGGATAGCGCAAAAGTGCCAACTGGCTTGTCTATGGTAGCTAAGGAACACACCTTCTCTTGCCCTCCGTCGCCGCCTTCGCGCTCGGCCGCCCCTTCGTGTAAAGAAAATATGTAAAGTGTGGGGTTTTAATAAGGGGAGATAAATACGTCCTCCTCGTTTAAGCGCGGCTGCGCCTGCGTCTGCTGCCTCGTTTCCTGCCATCCCCTGATGAGCAGGGACCCATATAAGGTAGCGGTGTGCGGGGTCCGTATCCCGTATGTAATTTTGATAGATTCGCAAGGCTTGGAAGGAAGTGCAGCCTTGTTCGACTTTCCGACAGACCCCTCGCGAGGCGGTGATTATGTATTTTGAATCGGAATGTGAGGCCGTGAGAGTAATCGCGACCTCTTATGCATGTGCTGCACTACGGGCTGTGAAGGTGAGGCCGTTAACTGTGTTGCTGTTGTGCGTCACCTTGACCGTGTAGCATCCCCCGTGGTGAGGACCGGAGGCGTCCACGTAGTATACACCTGCTTTGTTGCCATAATGTCGGGCTAGGGCTTCCGCTCGTGCCAGGTGCCGACCATTATGGTCTTCGTGTGACATGTTCGCTGGAAGAGGCCGCACGTGGAGGGCACGTCTCCACAGTCCTGGGATGTGAAACCTGTCTTCCATGGGAGTGGAGTGTTGGATAAGGTGTCGAGCAAGAAGGCGGCGACCCGACTCCGTTAGCGACAAGCGTGTGTACTGGTTTGTAAGGTGCGCTTCCCGGAGCTCCCGGAAAGTATTCACCACCCAAAGAGCCATAAGCCGGCTGTTTGAAGTAGTGACGGGGAGGTCAAGGGCACGCTTAATAATTTTGCGAAGGATGACCTCAAGCGCATCCTCCTCTTGTTTTCGTAGGTGGAGATAAGGAGTCGAATAGAGAATTCGACTGGTTACAAAAGCGTTTGCCAGCCACAAGGCATCCTTACTTCGAAACCCACCGTATTTGTTGGAAACCCGGCCGACCATGCGGCCCACCTGGTCCCCCACCTTACGGAGTTTGACCAATGTAGTGTCTGGCCGTCTGTGTTTGTGGATGTAGGGTCCGAGTACCCGTATCTCATTACTTTCGCGTATGGGACCACTCTCAAGAGAAAGAGATATTTTAGTTGTGCACATTTTTGAGGGGCGGAGGTGCACAAATTCAGATTTTTCAGGGGAACATTGAAGACCGCAGCGGCTGGCGTAGCGGTCCCCTATCGTCGCCGCTGTGTTTCGCACGAACCGCTGTGTTTCGGTTCATGTTTGGCTTGGGTCGATTAGGGCTCGAAAGAGACGCCACGTGTTGCGGCTGGACATTTGTCGCGCGGCCGTGTTGCATCTATCCACCCAGTTGGAGTCGGCGAGTTGGGTCGCGTTCGCTGCCACTTTCTGGGTAAGCTGGGCAATTCGAGCTTTAAGCTTTCTGTTGCGTTTTTGGCGTCGCCAATGGCGGACGAGGCTGCGACGAGCTTGGTTATCCACGTCCGTGAGCGTCTCTGATATCTGGATCTGAGTTTCATGCGAGCAAAGGTGCGTCAGCAGCTGTTGGGACCATGCTGGGTATTCTTGCTCGAAAATGGGTGTATCATCAAGTGAGTGAAAATTTTGCCTGAACTTCGTCCAATCTGGGATACGGGCTTGTGTTCTGGGACGCTTGAGGGGGCGTGTGCGTAGTGTAGCGTGAAGGATGCAGTGGTCGCTACCGAGGGTCTCCTCGGTGATGAGCCAGTGTGCGTTTCGTATGTTACGAGTGAAGGTTAAGTCCGGACACGTATCCTGGTTCTCGGAATTCTCTAGCCGTGTTGGGTGGACCGGGTCCGTGTGGAAGGTGAGGCCCAACGTGGACGCAAGTTCCGCCAGCTTACGTCCGCGCGACTCCTCCTTACGATACCCCCTCAGCTGACTGTGAGTGTTGAAGTCGCCCACAATCAGCAGGGGATCGCGACCCGCTACTCTTAGCGCGCGGCTAAAGAGGTCCGCAAATGTCACTCGCTTGAGGTTGGGAGAGCAGTACACGTTGAGTATATGCAACGGCGGGTCCCTGCGGCGGAGTGGTAGGATAGTCACCATTACATAGGAATACTCGAGCTGGAGGTCGAGATCCACTAAGTTGGCTGTGTAGACTTTGTGAATGAGAAGACAAGACTCGGGATCCTGTTGGAACGTCGTGAAATTTGAAAGTGTGGCGCCCAGGCCTGGCTCCTGGAGGGCAACCAGGCTGGTAGGGACTCGACGATTTCAAGGTAGAGGCGGAAATTGGCCCGCTGAGGGCGGTCTTTAAAGCCTCTACAGTTTCATTGTGTTATTGAAGTTGAAACGGCTGAATTGGAGATGGCGGAACTCCTTTAATTAAGGCTTCTCGCCATGATTTAAAATTTTTAGGGGGGAGGAGGAGGTATTGGCTGCTACAGAGCCAGCTACTTGTGCCATCAAGGGGGTGATGATGGAAGGAGCGGGGCAACTGCCCTCATTGTCCGAATGAATAATGAGACGGTTGAATTTTGAAGGACGGGATACGTCCTAATGGGCCCCGTCCAACGAAGGAGGCGGGGGTTGTCCAAGATGTGTTTTGAGACCACTGCGGGGACGGCATATTTGACCTTGGTCAAGATCTGGTTCATAGCGGTCTCGATCATAGATCGTAATTTAGAGGTTAAGCGCTCCTCCATCGCGGAGATGGCTGTCACGAGGGCAGGCGAGATCTCCGCGTCGCTCTCCTTTCCGTCCGAGTTCTGCGGGCTCGGAACGGCGGACGCCAATTTTGATTCTAAATTTTGAATTTTGTTGAGCAAAAGCTCAATCTGTGCCCGGAGCACGTCTATTTGTTTTTTATTTTCCGCGTCGAGTGCGGAGACGGTAATTGGGGGGGGGGGGGGGGGAGGAGGACGCGATCTCAGCCCAGCTGCTCACCTGTTGTTTGCCGTGTTGAGGCGCTGATGCCCGGGCGCCGGTAGTGCCATTTGTCTTGAGGGCCTGGAAGTGGCGAGTGTCCCTGCAGATGGGCTGCGGCGGCCGCGTTACGATGAAGAAGAAACGCAAAGGCTCCCGTGCTCTGCCTAATATTAGTGCACGTTAAAATATCATTGGTGGTCTAATTTATTCCGGATCCATACGCTACGACACCTCTTTCTCAATCGCCCCGTCGCGGTGGCTCTGTGGTTACGACGCTCGGCTGCTGGCCTGAAAGACGCGGGTTCGATCCCGGCCGCCGCGGCCGAATTTCGATGAAGGCGAAATTCTAGAGGCCCGTGTACTGTGCGTTGTCAGTGCACGTTAAAGAACCCCAGGTGGTCGAAATTTCCCGCGACCTTCACTACGGCGTCCCTCATAGCCTAAGTTGCTTTGGGACGTTAAACCTCGATAAACCGATAAATCAAACCATCTTTCTCAATCCTTCTTTCACTTCCGTCATCCCCCCTTACCTCACGGAGGGGTTGCGGTGTGCACGGAAAAGTGTTTTTACTGCCCTATTTACTTTCCTCAAAAACCGAATAAAAAAATGATGCTATATAACGCGCCCCTTGGGTCTTTGAATTTCACGATTATTTGCCATTCACTCCAACAAACAAGAAATAAAGAATTGCGTGTATGTAGAAGAACGAAGGGGGAATGTTTCAACAAGCACCTTGATTTTAAATATGAGAGAAGCCAACAGCCACAGAAACCAAGGAGCACAGGGGATTTTTTAATTAAGTTTTTTATTTTTTTGTGGTGTTCAAGTAAGAATATTACTGAATATGTTGTCACTTAAAGCTAATTGACTAGAAAAGCAGGGTTCGGATCCCACCGGCGGCATGTGGTTGTTTTTTCTTCTGCTTTTCTAATCAATTAGCTTTAAGCGACAACATATTCAGTAATATTCTTACCTGATCAACGCCACAAAAAAAAAAAATTAAAAAATTCCCTGTGCTCCTTGGTTTCTTTGGCTGTTGGCTTCTCTCATATTTATAACGAGCCCCTCATCCCCTTCTCTTGTTTGCTGAATTGCTTAGCGAGGGCCTCGGTTCTGGCAGCCTTGACGCCATAGGAAGCATAAGAGGGTTCTCACACAGCTTCCACCCTCGCCGTTCGATGGCGTTCTACGTCACACCAGCGGTAACTCAGGACGTTCCACGTCCGCCGCTTACGAACATGGGTGGCGCTGATGAACACTCCCAAGGTTAGGTTATTTATAAACATAAATACCCCCGAAAGCAGAAGTTTTGACAGCCGCCGCCGTAGCTCAGAGGTAGTGCACCGGACGCGTAATTCGGAGGTAGTGGGTTCGGCATGTGGTTATTTTTTCTTCTGCTTTTCTAATCAATTACTTTAAGCGACAACATATTTAGTAATATTCTTACTTGATCAACACCACAAAAAATAAAGCATTAATTAAAAAATCCCCTGTGCTCCTTGGTTTCCGTGGCTGTTGGCTTCTCTCATATTTATAACGAGCCCCTCATTCCCCTTCCCTTGTTTGCTTGATTTTAAATGTGAGTTCAACAATTGACGGGCTGTACGCAGCTTCATTCTGCTGATGCTCTTATATGGGATCGGTTCCACTGCCGCTCGAATGTGACATATTTCATTGCATAATTAGTTGTGAATGTTCCTGCTTCATTTTTTTGTCCACTGCGACTGCCACGTTCCCGCCTGTCGGGGGTCAGTCACAATGCAACACAATATTTGTTGCTATCTACGGGTTCTGCTGAAGCGAGGAGAATTGAGCCAACACACAAGGCCTCCGAGTCAACCTCATTTATTCACTCTCTGCCTGAAGGTGAAACTGGGGTTCCGCTCACCGCTGTCGTAGGTGCAGTCCGGCCAACAGGTGCCTCGTTCTCGGCTGCTCTGGCGGGGTGCCGCTCAGCCTGGTGATGGTCCGACGTTTCGGCAAACTGGCCCGTCGACCGCTGACGGGGGGGGGGGGGGGGGGGGGTGAGGGGGGGGGCTTCAGTCCTAACACTGTCGGATCTTCCCAGGTGTCTCGACTAGCGGTACTATGATGGGTTGAGGCGTCAGGCTTCTTGGGCGTCTCGACTGGCGGTCAGTTTGCTGCGGATCCCCTGAGGTCCGGCCTCGCCGCCTACAGACCAGCGCGATCTGCTTCCGTTCACCTCGCCCGACTCTGCTGGTTCTGTCCTTTGTCTCTTCTGTCTCCAACGCGTCTCTCTGAGGATCCTCTTTCTTTCCCTCGGTGTCCTCCTCGCCCAACGGTTTTTCGCCGTCGCTGCTCATGCAGCCGACCAAGGGCCCTCGCCGATTTTTCCACGCAGCCGCGGCCGTTACGACACGAAGGGCGGCGGCCCCGTCGGGGATGTGTCGAAGGGGTTCAGGTGTCCCTCGGAGGGAAACGGTTCTCCTAAACCAGCATCTCGCCTCGTCTGCTGGGAGCCCTCCTGCTTGCTTAATGCGCGGCGGCAGTAGCGCGGCAGTCGGATCAGTCAACGAAGCTTGCCCATGGCACCAGCGGCAGCTTTGTGTAGCCGCATACGACCGAATGGGCAGTAAACTTCCTTGAACATGCTGGAAATGTTTGGGATGTCCTGCAGACGTACACTCCAGTTTCAGTTCCCATTGGTGAATGTGACGGAGCCGACAAAGGGGCCAGACGCTTTTCTAACGCCAAAAAAGACCGGGCGAGCGCTACGGCGCATGAAGCAGCGGGGGACGTTGAGTGCGTTCCCATCAGGAAAAAACCGAGCGTTTGAGCACGAACGCATGTAAAACACCAAAAAATTGAAAATTGAGGGAGTACACAAGCAACGCTTTTAAGGACATGACGCGATTCGCAGTGTGGCCTATAGTTGGCGCGACGAAACCAAAAATGCTGCCCGAAAGAGGGTAACGTTGTTTGGCCTATGTGCGCCGCATAGCATGACGTTGAAGGTGTACGTGGACCGATTGGTTGGCAACAATATGTCACTGCCATTCATTATACTCCTCATCTCTGAAAATATAACGCGCCACGTTGGAGCAGGACAGTCCGGGATTGGATGTTTACTTGAAGGCGGAGAGGTGCAGATCGAGCGTACGGTAAATTGTTTTCTTAAACGTGAATGCTAATTTCCACCAGTTAAGTGTAGTCATCAGAGGTGCACATACTTTCTCTATTCGGGTATTTGACAGAGACATAATATTAACATTTATTACGTAAAAGGCGACCGGCGGGGTTTGTGGATGGGATCATCTGTCCAGGACTCCAGTAGCTTCCTCCGAGCTTTCGGTGTTTGGCTGTAACGCACATGACCCGGCGTGGTCTCGATATCATACACGTTTGTCAAGCCTGGGACGCGCGGAGTGTTATTAAGGAAGCACTTCATGGTTAGTCGATGTGCGGTGCTGCCGCGTGACATAGGATTCAGTAGATTAGAGAGCTGCTTTCCTGCATAGGTGTCCGCACCAGTCTGTGGAACAGCGAAGCCGCGAAAAAGCTTGCCTTTTGGCCGTCTAAGCATGTAGCTATGGGGTGAATTGTGTGCTTCCGTATGCGACACGCACAATGCACGCATTTTCTGTGCAGTGCGGACCTTTAGTCGCATAAAAAGTAGCCTTTTCCACTGCTTCTGTGTTTCGAAAACTTCTGGCAGAACTTATATATTTAGAGGGACTTGCATGACGGTTTTTTCTGTCGACGGACATAACAGGTCTGTGGGCCAAGCGCAATTCAAAGGGCTTGAAAACGCGTTCGATCGCGTGAGGGATGACCGAATAAGAGTGCGGTGGTGGCAGAATTAACAACTAAATGAGAAGTTTACTAGCGTTTTTCGTCACCCCCTGCACATACAGATGTTGTCCACGCCACCGTAGATATCCCGCAGTACTGGATCATGATTCTGTCGGTCCTTATGATGCAGCTACCCTGCCACTCACCGGCTTAGAAGCCATCGAGCTTGAAATAAATACTGTTCCAAAGCATAATCGGTCTTCTATATTTCACCCGCCTTTTGTACTTGTAGGGACTATGCTTTTTCAAGGCATTGCTAGCGCCTCGTTGCAAAGGGATTAGCCTAAGCAGGCCAATCAGATGGGTTTTATTAGCTGTGGTACGCGAGAATACCTCCCTGGCGATTAAACCTGCACAGTCGACTTTCATCCACGACGACACTTATACCACATCCTCATAATCTCTTAGTACTTCTACTGAGTACCTCACGGCCAAGAACTGAATAATCTTCGGTTGTAGACGGCATGATCTACACACTGCGGTACCAATTCATCGTCTGATTAGCATTTCGTCTCCAGTTCTTTAGGAAGAAACAAGGATGAGCATACTCCACTGGCAAAGCGAGAAACACGCTTGTGCTGCTGTCGGGTCGCCCGCAGTACCCTCTTTCTAACATTTCTCCTTCTCGCCTCCAGGTGGCGCGACAGTCCACGGACGTTGCCACGGATCTGGATGGATACACAGATTGTAACGGGAAGTTAATGCTAGACTTCTGTGAGGGGCACGACCTAGTTATTGTCAATAGCGAAACTAAATGTGAAGGACAAATCACGTGGGAATCCCCTAACACGCAGACAACCATTGACTACTGTCTGATGTCGCAGGTCATCTATAGCAAGATCGCAATAATGGAAATAGACGAAGAGGGGAAGTACAGCCTAGGAAGTGATCATAAACGTATATTAGTCCACAGTTGGGAGCCCTAGTTAAAAGAGAAATGCAGCGAAGTCAAATAGATAACGCAAAATTAAACGATGAACAAATAGCGCTAATATCAGCCGAAATAGAAGAAGTAATCGAGAAACGCCCCATGGAAAGGTGGGATTATAATCAATTAGAACTGCTCATCGCTACAAAAATGAAACAAGTGAAAGGAGTAAACCGCTGTAGAGGAAAGAGGAAGCAACGAAGCTGGTGGAATATGGAAATTAAGGAGGCCATCGAACAACGACGGGCGGCTTCATGGGAACACAGAGAAGCAAAGAGGGCGCAGTTATGTGAAGAGGAAATAGGCGAAAAATGGGAATCTTATCGACAAAAGAAACAGCAAGTTCAGGTCCCAGTCCAGGCTAAAATAAAGCAGTCCTGTGATAAATGGCTGGCTGAAGTTCGCGAGGCAAATAAAGGGGGGCCAAGAAAATTCTGGAACCATATAAGCTGGTTGGGAAAAACAAACCAAAGAAAGCAGGAACAGATTAAAGATGCTGAGGGAAAATTTTTAGAGGAAGACGATGCTGTGAACTAAATTACGCCATTTATAGCTGCGTCTTTTAGCAACGACAATGGGGTAATCTCCCCAAGTAAGGCGGCAACAGAGGACAGGAAAATAGAGAACAGCTTAGAACTGACTAGTCTTAACTGGAAAAAGGCGGAAGCAAATATTCCTAAAACCACATCTGCAGGGATAGACGAAATTCCAATTAAGCTGATTAATGAACTTGGCCCAAGAAGCAAGGGAGCGCTGATAAAAGCATTGGAGACAGTGATAAAAAATAAGCAAATTCCGCACAGCTGGAGACAGAGTAAAATGAATTTAATTTACAAAGGGAAAGGAGATAAGATGAACATAAAATCCTTCCGTCCGATTACGATAACAACTGTAAGGTACAGGCTGGCAATGCAGGCGGTGAAATTAAAAATGCAGTCATGGATAGAAAGTAATCGGATACTCGGGGAACTTCAGAATGTGTTCAGAAGGGGTAGGCGCTTAGATGATAGCCTGTTCGTGCTTACCCAATGCATAGAAATAGCTAAGGCGGAAAACAAACCTCTGCATTTAGCCTTTCTGGACATAAGTGGTGCATACGATAACGTGAACAGGGAACTCCTGTGGAGCATATTAAAAGATTTAGGTATCGGTCATGAGGTAATTGATTTCCTACAGGAAATCTACCGAGATAATGAAGTTGAAATTACACGGGAAGGGAAAAAAAGTACCACAACTGTAGGGGTGCACAAAGGATTAAGTCACGGTTGTCCTCTACCACCGCTGCTGTTCAAGCTTTATGTGGTAAATATGGAAAGAAGGCTAGAAGAAAGTAATCTAGGTTATAATCTGTCATACAAATTAGGCGGAAATGTAGTTGAGCAGCGACTCCCGAGTTTAATGTATGCGGGCGATATTGTACTGATAGCAGATAGCCAGGAAGAATTACAAACTTTGGTTAATCGTTGTGGAGACGAAGGAGACGCTCTAGGACTCACTTTTTGCGCAACTAAGTCAGGTGTGATGACTTTCAACGATACTACTGATTAGGTGCTTACAATGCAAGGCCACGAAATACCCAAAGTGGCCGAATACAAATACCTCGAGATATGGCTAAACGAAGGGCAGATATAGACGGAAAAGCATGAACAGCCTCTTAGGGCAAAAGGACGAAGAGATGCCGGGATAATGAAACATAGGGCATTATGGGGGCACAACAAATATGAAGTACCTCGGCGAAACTGGTCTACACTCCTTCTTTTAACTTTCTGAAACCTACATTCCACTCCCCCTTTT